>NW_024496526.1:9267515-9268196 GCF_017590055.1 Onychostruthus taczanowskii
GGAGCCCCCCAGGCGGCTCCGCCCCGGCCCCCCGCAGGTGGGTCCGCCCTGCCCGCGCCCCCCACGTCGGGGCGGCGACGGGGGCGGGCGAGCCCGTCCCCCCACGCCGGACCGAGGGGTAGAGCCGGGCGCCCGCTCGCCGAGGCGACGCCCCCCGCGCCCGCCCAGCCCCGCCGGGCGCACGGGGCGCCGCGTCCCCTCGGAGCGGAGCGGAGCGGGGCGGCTCTCGGCATGGCGGGGCTCCCGGCCGGCCGGCGGGCGGGCTGAGGCGGGGGCCGGGCGGGGAGGCGCCGGCGGCGGGGTCTCACCGCCTCTTCTTGCCGTCCCCCGCAGGGAGCGGCCGGCCCCCCGCGCCACCATTGCCTCGCACGGCAAGGAGGACCTGCTCGCCGCCGCCGCCCGGCTCTGGCAGCGGAGGAGGCGGCTGCTGGCCGCCGCCGGGCTCGCCCTGGCCATGGCCGTCGCGCTGCTGGTCGCCGTGCCCCTGCTGCTGCTGCAAGCGCCCGCCGACACCGGCGCCCACTACGAGATGATGGGCACCTGCCGCATGATCTGCGACCCGTACAGCGGCGGGCGGCCGCCCGGCCCCGGCAGCACCGCCGCCGTGGAGGCCCTGCAGGACCTGGGCGCCAACCCCCCGCCGCCCTTCGTCCAGGGACCCAAGGGGGAGCCGGGCCGGCC
>NW_024496526.1:9268332-9360832 GCF_017590055.1 Onychostruthus taczanowskii
CGGCGGCGGGGCGGCGGCGGGCGGCGAGGCGGCGGGCGGGCTGAGCGCCGCCTTCAGCGGGCCGCGCATCGCCTTCTACGTGGGGCTCAAGAGCCCCCACGAGGGCTATGAGGTCCTCAAGTTCGACGACGTGGTGACCAACCTGGGCAACCACTACGACCCGGCCAGCGGCAAGTTCACCTGCCAGGTGCGCGGCATCTACTTCTTCACCTACCACATCCTCATGCGCGGCGGCGACGGCACCAGCATGTGGGCCGACCTCTGCAAGAACGGCCAGGTGGGTTCCGCCGCTCCCCCGCGCGTCCTCCCCGCCCGGGGTCGCCCGGTCGTCCCCCTCCCAGCGTCCCCGTCCCGCGGGCGCCGCTCCCGGGAAAAGAGCCAGCGGGAGCATCCTTCGCGCCGTCGGGGCGGGGGGTGCACCTCTAGAGCCGCGGCGAATTCCGAACTCCCGGCTTGCAAACTTTTCTGCCGGGCTGGGGAGGAGAAGCGAGGACAGAGGCGGGAGGGAGGACGCAGGGTAGTGCAGGGGTTGGGAAAGTGGGACTCGGGGCATTGATGGAGGGGCTGAGAAAGAGGGGCTGGGGGACTGTTGGGGGGGTGCGGAAGAGTGACTCGGAGGGCTAACAGAGGTGCTGGGCAAGAGGGACGGGGGGCTGATGTGCCCAGCGGCTGTGTTGGCAGGTGCGGGCCAGTGCCATCGCCCAAGACGCAGACCAGAACTACGACTATGCCAGCAACAGCGTGGTGCTGCACCTGGACTCCGGCGACGAAGTGTATGTCAAGCTGGATGGAGGCAAAGCACACGGAGGCAACAACAATAAGTACAGCACTTTCTCTGGCTTTCTTTTATACCCTGATTAACACACAAGTGACACGACACAACTGGCCCCGCCACTGATGCACATGGGGCTGTTTGGCAATTCCATTACCCCATCGTGCTGCTGTTCCTGCTGGTGTCCACTGTCTCCGCAGGTCATTTTAGCTTCATTATCAGTTTGTATGTTTTTATTTTCACCCTTGTGGAAACGAAATAGAAATGAAACAAAGTGAACCCCTTCCTTACTCTCCCCCGTTTCTTCTCACCCCCACTCTCCCTTTGTCTGCCTGAGTGTTTCGTGTGTCACATGAGGAACTTGGCAGCTTGAAACTCTGAATGGTTCCAGGAGGGTTTAAAAGAGCCCAGAGTTTGGACTGTGTCACACACGGAATTTGAACAGGTCACATTTTTTCATCAATAAGTATTAATGACGATGATGAATTTTCAGATCGACTATTCACGAAGCGGGACTGGATCATAACTGTTTTTTCCTCTGCTGCTTTGTATGGGGTCAAGTGTAAACTTTTCTTTCTGTGCAATGCAATGCTCGTGTGAATGATGGTGTCATTAACGTCAAACCTGTTTCTGTCTGCAAAAGAATTTGGTCATTGACTACAGCCACCCAAATACCACATTAAATTATGTTTTTAGACAATGCCTTCTTGCTTTCTGTCTCTTCCAGTGCTACAAAGCAGCACTGTGGTGGTGCCACAGGAGGGTGGGGAGTAAAGGAGGGGGTCCCTTAGGTCTATAGTCATATTTAAAGTTAGGATGGGGTCCTTGCCTAGGTCTTGACTATGGTTCAAGGGGGCTGGGAAGAAGTAGAGAGAAGGAAAAAAGCTTCACTGTTATGCAGTTTTGTGAAAAGAAGGCACAGAGTTATCAAGAGGTGAAAGTGGGGGTGTGGAGCGAATCTCCTAAACAGATTTACTGGGTTAAAACCTGATCCAGAGGTTAGTGAAGTACAGAAAAAGCAGTTTAATCAGTGATTATGGAATGCCATGTTTCTGTAACATGCTTGACAAATGTTAAGAAGGCTGCAGGGGAGTTTGTCTAAACCCTTGCACTTGCAGTGTGTGTATGGGTTGGAAACCACACCTGACTGAAGATGGGTCTGCACAGTGCCTGAGAAGGGCTGGATGAGAAAACTTGCTCAAGACTGATGGATTCAGACCACTTAGAAGGGTTTTCTCCTGATGGTCCTCTGTCAATCCCAGTCACCCTCAGTCTTTTTTCAAAATGCACCGGTGTAGTGCACTGGTATGCATCAGTAGTGCATGTGGTTCTGAGCCTTTGGTGGAGGAGGTGCATTTGTCATCATCACCCCAGCAGGTAACCTCCTCAGTTTGGGTAAATTGGGATTGCTCTGCTGAAGCTAAAAGAGCTAAATTGATTTACAAAAGCACTTACTTTGATTTTGCTGTCTTGTCATTTCATTTTTCCCTCCTGAAAGTCTTGCTTCCCTATCAGCTCTCTGCCCTCCCCAGTGTTAGTGCAGTTTCACAAACAATAGAGACAGGAGTTGGTCTGGAACAGCTCTGCCTGTTTCAGACCAGCTCGGGAGCTTTGCCCCTGCCCTGATGTTGCAGGAGGAGCCACAGTCAGACTTGTGGGACTCTGGGACTCAGTGGGACTTGTTCCAGCCCCACTTTGGGGCAGCCCCATGATGACCAAGTTCTTAGAGTCACTCCTGTCTCCTACCTAGTCCTCAGTGGGTATTGTCTTCTCCTTGGCTGGAAGGGGAGGGTCAAAGGGAGAAACCAATTCTTCCATCCTGTCCTCAAACCTCCCCTGCTGAGGGAAGCAGAGTTCATAACCAGGTACACGTGTTAGACACTTATCAATCTCTTATGTCTTGTCGATTTGTACTATTTAGAATATGATTAAATCCAGTGTCTGAGACCATCCAAATGAAGTATAATTGCTATGGATCCTCAATTCCCACCGGATCCGTAATCCTTTTTGACTATTCCTCCTCCCTCCTTCAATGAAATGGAGCTTAGACACAAAGCCCTTGGTTTAAATTTCAAAAAATTAAAATTGACATGCAGCAGCATTAGCAGGAGCCAGGAGGAATTCTAAGGAGGTGCCTGGGCTCTGCTTTATCCTTTGCATTAAGAAGCAATTTGTACTTCTAACAAAGACCCAACTGTTCCCCCTTGGCAAAAGGGCAATGAAGATGCCTTGCAAGGGAATTGCTGTTCACAATACTTAAACAAATTTGAATCTTAGATTTTTAAATCTGTATTCCCTGGTGGAGCCTGCTCCTCTCAATTCAAATGCAGGGCTGGTGGTGTGTGCCTGCCAAGGTGTCAGTAGCTAAGCGGATGATGGATTGATGAGGCAATGGGAAGACACAGGCTCACAGTGGCAGTTTGCCCCGACAGTGATCTATGTATCTGCACATTATCAATGTCATGAGGAGGCTTGAACCACCCTCGCTAGATGTCTCATTTTCCACTTATCTCTTATGTACTAATTATCAGGCTGGATTATTCCCCAGGACAGAAACAAAAAAAAATTGCTCATCGCCCCTCCACTGACAGTTTACACAATCGATAGAATGAACGTCTCCCTCAGCTGCTCACAGGCTTTTTTGTTTCCTCTCCTCATTGCAGGGTCTTCCCAGATTGCCTCTGTGGGGGGTTGATAGCTCTCACCCAGCATCTGCTTGGACAGGCTCCTCTGTCCCAGTCATCTTGGTGGTGGCTCACTGTGTGGGTTGTGTGGTTTTTGGTTTTTTTTTTTTTGGTTTTTTTTCTGAAGTAACACAGGGAAAAGCAATTGGGAGATGAAGAACTTCAGTGCTCAGTGGTGCAGTTATCCAGAAAAGCAGAGGCAGTGCTGCCTGTGGGGACGGTGGTCCCTGTGCTGCCAGTGGCTGTGGGTGACAGCAGGGTCACACACAGTCCAGCAAACAGCCTGAGGTGCCTTGTAACCCTCTGGGCTTCAACTGGAGCTTCAAGTGAGTCCTCCTGCCCTTGGGAATGGTCTGCTGGTCCTGCACGTTTCATGTCACAAAGAGAAGGGCTTGTTTGTGAGGGGGGTACCCTGGTCCCCTGGTTTGGATGGGAAGAGGAGGATTAAAGTGTACTCAAGGGGCTGGCTTCAGCTTCCTCTGGGACTGGCTTTCCCAAATGATACTGCAACTCAAACATTAGCCAGCATCTGCTCTGGAGGTCTGACCCCTCAGGGGTGTTATTTACTTGATGAGTTAAGCAAATGTGCTTTTAAGAATTGGGATCAGGTGTGATGTGAATAGGGAAAGCCCCCAGAAAGGAGTGGAACATTGGAGTTTTAGACAAAAGGTGCTCTCTGTTTCTGAGCCCAGCCATGTGCTTAAATTAAAATCATAATACAAAACTTAAAAAAAAAGACAGGTGTTCATGCTGTCAAAGTAACTTAGATACTGCACCAGCAAATCCTTGATCTTTGTGCTACCAGTGTGAAACTTTGACCCTTACCCTGTGCCTGATCGGTCTATGGAAGAGATCCCTTGGGGAGAGGTGAGCAGGGAGATGTTGAAGCACACAAACATCATGAAAGACGAAATGAGGATGCGGCTGAGAGCCCTGAGGGATTGTTGGCCAAGTTGCCAGCCACCCCATGTCTGTGGTTGTTCCCTGGAGGAAGCTGTTCAGCTTACTCTGCTCTACTGCAAGCGAGTGGATTTGTGGCTGGCCACTTGTTTTCTTCTGTCTTGACCTTCAGTGGTTTGGGAAACTCCTGGCAAGTCTCGAGGGAGGTGGGTGAGGAAATCCTGCTTTGTCTAGGGTGAAGAGGGTGAGCTGCTGGTGCTGAGTTTTCTCCAGCCAGGGTACAGAGTTGAGGAATCCATGCTGTGAGAGCAGCTGGTGTCGGGTGTCCTGTGCCAAGTCTGCTGCCTGTGTGTTTTCCAGGATCTCAGCTTGCAGATTTCCTCCTTGACACTCATTCCCTTGTGGAGCCAGGCCTGGGTCAGTGAACTCCCTGTCCTGCAGCAGCAACAGTCCCGTGTTGGGTTCTCCTCTTTCCCTTTTGCTGTAAGAAAAGCAAAGTGTTGCTTTTTGTACCTCCTGTCTTTACACACATTCATTGAGCCACGCATTGGTCTTTGTCTTGCTGCTTTTGAAACTCACTCTGGGCATTTTTCTTGGTGATATAAAGCTTGTTATATCTCTTTGCTTGCTTCCTTCAGTGGCTCACAGTGCCTGGACAGGTTTAATTTGTGAACTCAAAAAGTATGGATGATGGGTTTTGGTGGATACTCGTGTTCTTTTTCTGTTTATGCAACAGACTAATTATATTAAGGGGTCTGTGACAATAGAGGCAAAATGGCATATAAATCTATTTCAAATCTGTGTTAAAATCTTTTTTTTTTTTTTTTTTGTAACATGGTATTTTTTTTTTCTTTTTGTGATTGGCCTGAACTCTGAGAAAAAATCCTGGTAAAATCGTGTGTCTTAGTATTGTCTCTGGGATAAAGAAGCTTGTCAGAATAAAATAAAGACTAACTGAATCTTCACTGACTTTGAGACTGCAAGAGGTTTGGTCCTTTTTACTGTGAAAGCCTACATGATGCAGAGAGCTGGAAGATTAATTACAGACAAGAGAGGTAAATTGTTACTGTGTGCACACCCTGTCAGTTTTGGGTGAGAGCCTGCACTCAGCTGGTTTCACATTTAATGGCAGAACGAGGTTCAGCTTGTTTATAACTGCAGGTAACATGAAAATGGGGACCCATTTCTCTAGACCAAACCCCTGCCAGTTCAGAAGTGAATCCCTTGGTCACAGAGCAGGTGCCACAGCAGCAGTGCAGGAGATGCTTCACTATTTCTTGAGCCCACTTGCTCTTGAATGAGCTTCATTTTTGAAGGTTGTGGGGGCATTGCAGTGGGGGCATTAAAGACTAAAGGGGCTGAGCTCCTGGTTCCTCTCTGTTTAGGACAAGTTTGTTAATTGCCTCAGTGGTAAGTTACAAAGAGGCCAGTGAAGGGCAAGGCTTCTTCCCTGGATCAGCCAGGGGAGCAGGGGCATTCCCTCCTGGGTGACAGGCTGAGGCTGGGGTAGAACTTGGTGTTCTAGGCTCAAACACACATTGGAATTCCCCTTCTTTCCCCTCGCATTTCAGGCTGAAGCTTTGAGAGCTGGTGGTTTCAGGTGAAAATTTGAAGGGTGCCAAGGCACTGTTGTGTCCTGGCCCCTGCCACAGAGTGCTCAGCAGGATCTCTCAAGGTTTTGCAGAGCAAAACTCAGAGGGAGCTATGAGTGACGATCCTGTTTCCTTACAGAAAAAGCCCCAAATGCCCACAAATTGGGTGCTTCCAATTATAAAATAGCCTGAATTAACCATTCAGTTGCGTGGCACAACTCTCTCTATATCCTGATAAATGGGAGTAGATTTTCTTCACAGGGGCTTATGACATATCCATCTATGTGCATTTGCTCCCATTTTGGGTTTTTTTGGCACGAACTAGGGTAGAAACAGAAAAGGCCTGCTTGATCTCTATGATCTGCTGCCCTATTAATGCAGGATTATTTCCTCCAGTGCTCTGTGAGCACGGTGACACAGAGAGCATGGCTTGCCTGCAGCCTTTGACTGTGCTCCTCCCAGCGAGGGCACATTCACATGATCCTGGCTCTCCGCTTTGCTCGCAGCTGCCAGATCATGTCTAGAAAAACAAACAAAAATAAGTATCCAGCCCCAGTCTTGAATGCAGCTGAAATGTTTTCTTGGTGACATTTCTCTTTGTCAACGAATTGCTTATCACCTAAGTGTTGTGTTGTGATCCCCATCCCAAAGAGGAGAGATCTGCTGCTGAGAATGGGGGGGCAGGAATGCCCAGGAGAATATCTTGGTTGAAGATGTGAGCACAGGCTTTATGAATGATGATTCTTTGTCATATCCTAGCTCTAAGGTGCAATTTCGGTGGTATGATAATGCAGAAAATGTTTTAAGTCCTTGGGGAGGAAGCTGCTTTTCAGGTGGTGTCTTGCTCTTCCCTCATTATTGTAATGCTGTTCCTGAAGATTTGTGTCAGTCATGCTGTGCTGCAGCATGTGAATGCTGGGGGTGATGGAGATCACATCCAGGTGGATCTCTCTGTCTTGTTTTGGTATACAATTGAATTCTTGACATTTGCTTCCTGTTCTTCTAGTACCTTATTTTTCACGAGGCTGTGCTGCTTGGGAGCCCAAGGGCCAAAGTTTGCTTCCAGGTACACTTAAATGATTCCTTTCACACTTAGTTTTCTTCACACTGGAGTCAGAATCAATCTGACTAAGTACATTACATGTCTCTTCCCTTGGATTGCCAGTGTGGCAACTGGTTAAATAGCATTTGGGGATGTAAGATGAATCTCAGTTTTTGTACCCTAGAGGTGGAAATGGTTCAGGTCCATTTTTTTGTCCTGCCCAGTAAGTGTCACTATGTAAATGTTTTTCAGAAAAAAAACATTTGTGTAGGACAGCTCCTTTTGCTGAAGTCTAGCAACCTGCTGAGGAAAGAGAGGTGTCAAATACCTTTGAAGCTCAGCTTCTCCAAGCCCCTGCTGAGGGCATCACTGCAGCTGAGAGCTCAGATTGTAAACTTCAGCCTTCCCTCTCAAAAGGCAAAGCATCCTTGAGGAGTAACACTGCTGCTATTTATCAATTTGTGTGAGAATGAAGCTTGAATACTATTAGAGCTGAAACACTAATTAAGCCAATAAATTCCTTTGTCTTTTTGGGTGTGTTTGCAATTAATATGCAAAATCCCATTGATTCCAGCAACTCCATAATTCACGATGCAGTGTTATTACATATTGACGTGTTACCCTGTGAAACATCCAAAAGACACTGCTGTGCATAGTAAGGATCCTGCTGTGATCCCAGTTAAAGTGTTATAGGCTGGGTGAGTCACAGTGCTCCACCAGGTTCTTCCAAAAGCTTGGCTGTCAGTGGAAGGGGCAGGAAGAGCGCACAGAAATGTGTCTCTGCTGAGCATACGCTGTCTCTCAAGGGCTATTTGCACTTTATATTGCTTTCAGAATTACAGTGGAAAAAAAGGGAAAGATGTTCCAGCTGATCTTGAAAAAAGGCTGAAACTGATGCAAAGAGAAACAGATCGTAAAGGAAATATGTATTTGGATCAAAGCAAGGCAGTTCTTAAAAGCTGCCTTAGCTTTAATTTGCATCTGATGGGGCAATCTAAATAATCTTTCCTCAAGGTTTGTTCAAAGCTATGAGAAGGGAGACAGGACAGGAAGGCTTCTGAGAGATGGAACACTTTCTCTCTTCCAGGGGAACATTGTTTTGGCATCCTAGGACAGAAGAAGAGTCCTTGACCACTGAACCCTGCGGTGACTCTCTGCCTAGAACTGCCTTTTGCAACATCAGAATAAGTTCTGCCCAAATATTTTTCAGCATCCTTCCCTAAAGCAGCAAAATCAGAAGGACACTGTAAGGAATGATTGGCTCTTAATCTCAGAATATTTAATTGAGAGGGCTGCCTATATGAGGCTTTGTTGCTGTTTTTCCTTACACTGGGACTTCTTTGCGTCCCCAGGTGTGTGGCAGCCCTGCTCTCAAGGTGGAAGGGCTGAAGGAAAGGGGTGTGATTGATAGAGTGGATATTCTTCATGGGCTTGGTCTGATCCCCATCATCCCCTTGCTTTGGTGAAGCAGGAGCCAGGTTAAGCTTAATCTTGGGCAGAGGTTTTGTGGTGGTGATCTTTTCTGTTGCTGTTTTCATTTCTCAGGAAATTATTTGATTTGGTCTTGGCATAATCAATAAACCTCTGTATTGATATGTGCAGCCTCTGGAGCAGAGCATGGTATGGATGTGCTTTTAGTTCAGAACAGCACAAATCAAATACACAGTTGTTGAATTAATTTGTGGTTGGTGTTTTCTGATAACAGCAATTCAGATGTGCTCTTCCTGTTCCCACTGCCATCCTTCTGAAGGCAAAAAAAAAAAAAAAAAAAAGGAAAAAGAGGCAGTCAGGGTAAAACTGAAGCAATTGTAGGTGCATTTGATCCCCATGTATGCAGAGGCTGCGTGACAGCTTTAGAGAATGGAAGATGAACAATATACAGGATGCTATCTCTGATTTCAAAGACAGCATGTTTGATTTCAGGCACAACAATAAAGCAGAATTCTTGATAGCTTGTCCAAGCTAATTTTCTTCTGAGTTATTGCACTAACTACCTACCTAACCACAAGCTGTCCTTTTGCTTTTTCTTTTCTATTAGTGGACTAATAGGATTGCCAAGCTTTACTTTCTGTGTGGGTCTTAAATGGGAAGCAGTTTGTTTCATGGAAGAAAGATGCTTGGGGAATCAATTTATGCCAGCTTGTAGCCACCGGAAACCTCTGCACTTCAGCAGACTTTAAATTGAAAAATGGAGCTTGCTCCTCATACTAGATTTCTCAAACTACTTACTCCAAGCAATAGAAAAGCAAACTTGTCAGGTAGGCAGGGATTTTTTGAGGTATCTGTATGTATTTATCACTTGGTTCACTTCTGGAAATCTCCAAGTGAAATACGGGACCCTGAATTGCTTGAGAAGGTCAAACAAGGTGAATATAACATTCCCCTCTGGCCTAAAAAAAATCCATTAATTGTGCTGTCAAATGGAAGTATGGACAATGGCAGAGATGACTTAAAAATTTGTCTTAGCTCTTACAAACTGGTGGTGGGAGGGAGTAAGGTGAGAGGAGTAAAATGAATTTGGGACAGGACTGAGCAATAACCAATGTCTGCAAAATGAGGTCCATTTCTGTTCTCAGACCTTTCTACAAGGCACAAATACAAGGGCAATCTTCTAGGGGCAGAGTGGCCTGGTGATTTCTCATGTGTTTCCCTGTAGGGCTTCTCTGTGGGTGGCAATTCCTTAGGCAGGCATCAGAGCTGGCATCAGGTAATGCAGAGAAAACCATGGATTTAACAAATGTGAATGTATCTTCTTCCTTTCTCTCTTTTATTCTTCATAAATAAGAAAATTACCTGCAATTGTAGCAAATGACTTTCAAAACAACTGTGGGAATATTATAAATATTGATCATATGATTTGGTTGAATACAGTGAATTCAAAGCCTGCTGAATGTTGTACCAGGAGACCATTATGGATGGTATATTGCCAGGAGGAACAGTGTTGTGTGGGACAGTGCCAAAGTGTGTCCTGTGCTCTGCTCTGCTCAGTGCCATTGTTAGTGCTGGGGCTCATTAAGCAGAAGGCCTGTCTGTTAAATTTGCAGGTGACATAAAGGCAGAGAAAAGGATTAACCTCAAAGTGGCTCTGACAAAACAGAGGAAATAGATATAAAAATACCAGGAGAGAATTAGAGATGCGAGTTACCTCTAACCTGGAGGCAGTCCATGGCATGGACATGAGCTGGAAAGTCAGAAGGGGTGGTCCTGAAGGACAAGAGAGGAAGGGAAACATGTTATTGAGATAATTTTGGGTAGGAAAGAATGAGGGCCTTGAGATGTAGTAGCGAGGTCAAACAGAAGGGGAAATTTTTGGATGGTGGGGCATGGGAGCAGGTTGCCTGGGAAGGCTGTGGGTCTCTGGCACAGTAGGACTCTTAGGGTGCACCAGACATCCATCAGATCTAGCTGTAACACAGCTGTGTTGGGGTGGGGACAGCAGCCAGGCTCCTCAGACCATATGCACTATTGATTTTCCATCACCCTTCCTTTCTCCGTGGATCTGCAGAGATGTATACACCCATCCGCCTGCCTGTAATAGAGCCCTTGTAAAATCAAGTTTGGTGTGTTCCTGTGCCCCCAGCAACTCTCTCTGCACACCAGAGTGACTCCATCTCTGTTAGGTCCATTTTGGAAGGGCAGGTGGAGGTACATGGGGTGATGGCACGTGGGCAAGGTGATGCTGGTGGAAGGACTCTTGCAGGGAGCGAGTTCCTCGAGATAAGCCCTGTTATCATAGCTCCAGACTGCTGGAGCTCATGATGTCCAGGATCCCCCCAAGTCCTACTGAATGACTGTGCTAAGGTGTTCTCACCACACTGGGTGCTGCTTTGGCATAGCTTCTGCAAATCTGAGCACATTGTTTCTGCATCTGGGCGTGTTGGCTTTGCATCTGTGGTAAGAAGATGGAAATATGGCCCTGCTGATCAGCAGGCATCTAACACTCAGGTGCCTTTGCAGTTCATGAATAAGAGAAACTGAAATACCACTGAGCTCCAGGAGTGCTGTGTTTATGTACCTGATGCACCAGCACACAGCTCCATCCACCCCAAGCAGAACTGAACACTCAGTGTTTTCACCATAGTATCCCACACCTAGTGAGAATGCCTCTGAAGTTTTTACTGGTTTTTAAAAAATCTATATAATCTGCAGATTATATGTTTAAAAACATCCATCACAACCTCGAGTATTTTCCTATGTAACTTGCCAGTGGTAACTGTGTGAGTTACCCGCAGAGGCTTATCTCAAACTGCAGAGGTTTATCTTAAAGCTCTGTATCCTTGCCACTTAATTTTCCTGTTCCTGTAGCCCCTTTGTCCAGCATCTCTGGCTTTGTTGGTGTTTTCTGTGGTCTCCTCTTCAAGTCCTAATGCACTTCCAGGTGTGTCAATCCTACATGTGGAAAATATAATGCTCATTGAAAGAAAACTTTGAGGTGTAAAAGGAGAGGGGATGGCATAGTCTGGGTATCCTGCTCGCGAACGTTTTTTGTTTTTCCCTCCTATCAGCTCAGATTATCAAATGGAACAATGATAATATTTTTTTTTTCAAAAGAAAAAAGAAACCCCACTGTAAAAACATTTAAGCTTTTCAAGTCTCAGCCTTAGTTTGCTTTGACTTCATTCACAAGGATCTGACTAGCCTTGTTTCCATCCCGGGCCAGAGCTGCTATGTTTGAGCCTCCTCAGGACAGGGTTTACAGTGCCGGTGCTGACTCACACTTCATTGAGAGTCACAAACAGCCACTCCTGTGATGCATCAGCAGCTGCCAGACCCAGACCCCGCATCCCTCGCAGCCGAGCGGGGCAGATCCCAGGACTGAGCCTGCCCTCCTCCCGCAGGAGGATGCGGTGCAGGAGGATGCGGTGCAGGAGGGTGCGGTGCAGGAGGATGTGGTCCAGGAGGATGTGGTCCAGGAGGATGTGGTCCAGGAAGGTGTGGTTCAGGAGGATGTGGTCCAGGAGGGTGTGGTTCAGGAGGATGTGGTCCAGGAGGATGTGGTGCCATCAGTCATCACTGCTCTGGCCTTTGGCTGAGCCTTGCTCACACGGTGGGGCAGCATGGGATGTGTGACAGTGACTGAGGTGAGCTCATTGGGAAGTGAAATCAGATTCAATTGCATTAGAAATTCATGTCAGATAAAGCCAGCGGAGGTACTGCAGAGCTATACGTACATCTGCTTAATATATTTATTAAATATCCCTCCCAGATTGATTCTGGGCTTAAATTAAAAAGAAAATAAAAGTTTATTTTTCTTCTTCTCTGTTACTTATCTGGTAGTTTTGTAATATTTAGCTCTTCCTCACTGTTTGATTGGATTTGTGAACTTCCCAGTTGTGTCAATAAAGTGATCAACAGAGAGATGCAGTTAGATGTGGCACAGGGAAGGAGTGGGGCAGATTTTCCTGCTCAGGTCTGGTGTCACTTGCAGTCACCAGCAGCAGGCTGGACTGACCCATGGGCAGCTCATCTGTGCAGCCCAATAGTAACACTGATTAAAATCTGGCATTAGCAGTGCAGCTTGGAGTGTACTTCAGGGCTGATTGGCTTGCAATATGCCAGAAGAGTACAGGTGTAAAAACAGTCTCCAGCCATGCCTGCTTTTTGTGACCAACAGAGGGGGTTCCTCCTCCAGCCTCTCTCCGGGGTGGTGTCCTGCCTTGCTCCTGGCTCACAGGGACTGCATTTATTTTGGTGATAGCAGCATGCAGGGCTGTAGAGCTATTTGTGACTCATGGAGTTACTGGACTTTATTCAAAGGCCGCTGGAACACCATCCTGAGTAATGTTTTAGAGGACCCTGCCTGAGCAGGGAGGTTGGACAAGATAACCTCCAGCGGTCCCTTCCAGCCATGACTGTTGTGTGATTCTGTGACTTTCCACCTCTATAACTGAACTAGACCACGACCCATATGTGTCTCTAGGAAGACAAATTACCCTTTGGTGGGATTACTCATCTCCTCATCTCCAGTGCACACTTTGTCCTCTGTGCTCTGGTGCCTGTGAAAACGTGGCTGGAGCAGGGGTGCCCAGCTCACTGCTACCACCCAGACCACAAGCTAAATGTTGTATTTCTAATGCTCCTTGGTTTCATCTTGCTGGGACCTGGCTCAGACCTGCTGAGCCTGATGTGGTGACTTGGTATTGTTTCCTCCATGAGTTCATCCCATTCCCAAACCACGTGCAAGGCTGGTGTCCACACCACTGTCCTGCAGTGATGAGTGATCTGTGCTGTGCACAGCAGGTCCTCTTTCTATCTATCTAATCTATCTATCTATCTATCTATCTATCACCTCCTATCTCTGTCTATCACTTCCTGGGCTGTGTCCCTTCTTCAGTCCAGTGGGACTTTCCCGCCTTTCTCATGCTCTCCCCTATCAGCTCCCATGGAGAAAAGGGAATCTCTAAGCATGGACCCAGAGAGCAATACAGGTCACTTTGCTCTGTGTTTTGGGCCCCTGTGCTGCAGTCCATGCCGTGGTGCAGGTGGCCAAGCCCTGTCTTTGCAAGTACTACAGTGCCTCTGTAGTAAAAATGGGTCTGGAATGGAGAAGTGAGAGTGTCTTCAGTGTCAAATAACCACACTGCAACTATGCATGTTTTGGTGCAGTCTGTGCCACCTGGGAGCAGCCACAGGGGTGGGATCTCCATGGGAAAATTTTATTTTAGCCAGTGCAGGCAGTGGGAGTCCATGCAGCCAGAGGGTGAGGAAGAGAGGCTGTCCTTCAGAGAGGGTGAAACCTTGGCAGAACTCCCACCTTCTTCAAAAGGGGTCTGTGTGGTCTGCTGGTTAAAATGATTTTAATGCAAATCAACATTAGCCTGTTCCACATTGCATGGAGAAAGGAGGCAGAAAAAAGAGAATGGTTTGACATGGTTCTTTTAGCCTTCTGATTCTCAAATTTTGGTGCAGAGTGAGGAAACTTCTGCTAATAGGAACCCTCAAGGTAAAGGCTTTTTAAAGTATTCCTGGAAGGATTTTAAAACCTTTTTTAAACCAGAGAAACCCTGCCCCTATACTCAGCAGTTACACTTAATCAAGGGCATTTCTCAGGTGTAATTTTATCCTTGATGTCACCCAAATATTAGAGAGATTAAAAAAAAATCAAAATTGAGGCAAACCAGTGTAATCTGGAGAGATTAGAGCTGTGAGGGTGTGTGACCTGCAAAAAATCAGAGTGCAAAGCACACAACACTCTGTGTGTGAGGAACACTGATGAACACACATGGGGATGGGGAAGAAGAGTGCATCAGGCATTACCTGCTGATGCAGACACCCACCAGGCTTGCTCGTGTAGTGGTTTGTGCACACACCCACTGGGCTCAATGGTTTTGCCCCCATCTGCTGTCTCAGAGGAAATCTTCATGCTGCCTCTGCCAAAGCTTGGTGGACAAAAACTTGTGGAGGAATGATGCATGGTCAGTATGAGAGCAAAGAATGTTATATTATCTTCTTGTTCTACGAACACCTGAATGTTAATTTTTGCTTTCTCTTCAAGGGAAGCTGCTAAATGCAAATTACCTCTCCACCACCAGAGAGGCTGATAAGGTGATGATAAAAAATATACAGAATAAATGATGCTAAGCACTGCATTATTCTAGAGAGAGCAGGGGGAGGCAGAGGGCACTGTAAATATCCTTTACGTACATCCCTGTGTAATCCCAGTGGTGTAGTGCAGGAGAGGGCACAGAGCCTTGGGGTTCACCCAGGCACTTATATAAAATAAGATGCAGCAGTGTGTGTTAGAGCTAAGCCATAATTAAACACCCCCAGGTAGTTTAAATGAGACGTGCACATTTAGGAGATAGTTTTTAGCGGATCATGTCATCATCTGACTGGCAGAGAAAACAAACAGCTGTGGCATGCACTTTCCAGCACTGTTTGCACAATGAGCATTGAGGGTGCATTGGCTGTGGGTCCAGAAGTGTGTTGTGCTTGTGCAAGGATGTCAGAGGGTTTCAAGCGAGTGCCTTCTGCTCTCCTTTGTGTCCTGGTGGGTGTAACTCACCCCGTGCTCTCCCTGCACCAGGGCAGGGGGACAGAGGGCAGCTGGGGCTGTGGTCCAGAGCACCTTCATTCACCAGCCACGCTCCTCTCCTGAGGGGGGTGGCACTTGGCAAAGAGCAGCCAAAGCCTGCAGCCTGCAGCTGCTCTCACTGTCGTGGCAAGGATGCTGGAGGATGCTGGAGCTGATGGTTGAGGTGCAACTGCCTGATGAGGTCAGGGCTTGGTGATTGTGAGAAACTGAGCCAGAGTGTTCTAGAAAGCACTGTCCCATCACCCCTCACGAGTGGGGCTATTGAATTGAAAAGGCAAATGTGTTAGTTTGAACCCCCAGGAAGGTGATTTCCTCAAGGCTGAGCCACTGGAGCCCGTGGGAGCCAGGCTTTGAATTGTTACAGCAATGACAGGATTTGCACATGGTTACCACCCATCAGGTGTGAAGAAGAAACTTCCAGTTGAAGGAGCAGCTGCCTTCCTGCCCAGCCTATCAAAGCTGTTAAATTGCTCCAGCTTAATCACAGGGAACTCCTTGAGCATTTCGAAGGAGAGAGTATCTGATGAGAATGTGCATGAGGACCTGGAATTCAATTTCAAGCCAAAAATGAGAAAAGAAAAGTTTACCTACAGCACTATAAGCTCCTGGTAAGACTCAAAATGGCTAAACACCTTGTGGAAGTTCTGGCAGCCTCTTCCAAACATATTGAAGCCTGCCGTTTTGCTCCATCAAGGAACAGGAGACCACCCCTGTTGGTGCCCATCCCCTATGCACTACTAGGGTGCTGGGACCTCGCAGAGTTTGGGACAATAGGCTTTGGCAGGGTAATGCTCATTATTTTTACAGCCTTGAAGAAATGAGCAATTCCTCTGTAGGATCATTGTGTTTTCCTCTTCCAGTCTTCTGCAGAGGCCCTGCAATAGAAACTTGCAGAACAAGAGGCACCTCCTGAAGTCACCTGGCCTCTTATTCTGCAGCTTTCTGCTGCAGGGACTCTGCAGAAGGTGGGATGGGGAAAATGCAGGATCTGTCCAGCAGTCAGCTGCCTGATGTGGCAGCAGTACCCTTGGTGCAGGGGGAGCACTGTCCTTGCCTGCGGAGACAGGAGGGAAAAAAGCCTCAGCTCCCAGCGGCAGTGCTGGAGATGCCGGCCAGAGTTAGGACTGGCTTGATGGCTCCTGATGGGAGCAGGACAGGAGCCTGGAGGTGGTTTAACTATGCTTCTGCCATCACCGTGGTGGTTTCTTTGTGTTCTTGGGGGGTTGTGAATTAAGGGACACTGTTAGGATGCCAGGTGGGGTGTTCTGGTGAGCTCAATGCGTTGCGGCTCTATGGCTGCAGGGGATGTGCCTCCCTGCCTTGCAGCTTTGCTTCAATATTTACAGAACACAGTGACACATGTTTAAAAAGCTTCAGCTGGAGTAAGCAAGACCAAACACTGCTGTGGGAATGTCACTGTGTTTCTTTTTAGAGACAGTGTGTGGGGCTGGCTGTGGGGCACAGAGCTCTTTTGGCAGGGCAGTGGTTTGAAGGGAAGCTGAGTCTGTGACAATGGATGAGCTTTTGCATAGGGCAGAGGTGAGAGATAGGGGAGGGAAGGGATGCTCAGGTCTGTGGTAGCAGAGTGAAACAGGAAGCAAAGACCCTATTTGAAAAGCTTTGTAAGAGATGTCCCAAGGAAGGCAAAGACCAGCTTGGGATAGAAAGTGAACCAGCTTTGGGTCTACCAAGGAACCTTTAGAGATAGAGCAGTGCACCCTGACTGGAATAGCCCTGTCCTGCCCAAGGGGATTGCCTTTAGAGCAGTGCACCCTGACTGGAATAGCCCTGTCCTGCCCAAGGGGATTATCCAAGGGAACCCTCAGAGCCACCTTGCAATAACTCCTTGGTCCCAAAACACTTGGTCCCAGCATAATCATTGTCATGACTATTCTGTGCTGGGAAAGCTTGATTTTCCTAGGCATTAAACAGACAGATGAGTAAAGGGTGGTGTTAGCTAAACACTTCCAAAAGCTGGTTTGGATATTTTAATGTTGCTGTGGAGCTGTTTTCCAGCTTTCTCTAAAATCCAGTTTGGGGTGCATATAGATGCACAGTTTTGAGCTTAGTGTCTCTTCAGAGAGGGAAAGGGACCAGAGCCTCACTTTGCTATTCATTTCCAAGGGCAGGATGTACAAACAATATCAATATTTATTAAACAGCTTTGTTTATCCCAGGTTTGTAACAAAGAAAGTGACTTAGATTGTGGTGTTTGTCCTCTTTTCAGTGTCCTATTCCTCACCTGTATTTGCAGGTTTTTCTTAATGCATATATTATTTCCCTATTTTGAAGACGGCTGTATCCTGAATATCTTAAAAAGGGAAAGTGGCACTTGGTTTTTGGTTGCCTCAGTGGTTATATCATTTCTGCTTTTAAGAGTCCCTGTCTGTGATAGACAGCAGCTCTCACTACCCAGACTTACAACAGAAGCTTTGTTGTCTGATTTTACCCTTCCACTCTTCCTTCCTTCCCCTCAGCTGCTTTAAATAAACAGGAAAGTTTTAAGTTCAATGAGACCAGTAAATTTAAAAAATCCACTCCAATGAATGGCTTATTTTTTTTCACTTCAGCTTAAATCTGATTTCAAGTGACATCAAGAAGAAGAAAAATATTCAAAAATGCCCAAAGCCCACTTACAGCATCGTGAAAGCGCCCAGCCAGCAGTTTCCACAGCAGCAGCTTTGCTGGAGGCTGTTTGCTGTGCCCCTTGCTGATGGCCACATGAAGAGTGTAGAGAGGGGATTTCTAGACATCTCCTGCACTACAGAGGTGAGAATTTAGATATTTACTCTTTTTTTAAAGATGCAAAAGGTCACTCCCATGCATGGGGACTATGCCACTGCTTGTTGCATCCTTACACAAGACAGAAACACACTGTGAGGCACAGTGCTGCTGCCTCTGAAAGATCAGGACTGTTACCAGCTGCTCCCTTTAAATGAATTTTCCCAAAGTCAGTCACAACATGAGCAGAGCGATGATCCTGATGACACTTCCCGAACAATTAGCACCGGGAGCGAGGAGCACCACAGGACTCATGCCATGTTCTGTGCTGCATATCTTTGGTATAAATAGCCTGGCTGGAGGATCTTTTGCCCAAAATTATGATGAAAGGGTGATTTTATATTAATTCAACCTGTCAGTTGTGTTTGAAACCAGGGACACCAGAGCTTTTTGCTGTGCTTCGATCAGGAGCACTGGAATTGTTAAACTAAACATGGGGCAACAGGAGGGTTGGTCAGAGGTGGCTGGTGGGCATGAGGGCTCGTGGGATGGGCAGTGTTGGGCAGGTAGCTCCTATGTACTTCACAAACTGCCTGCTGTGTCCTCATGTGTGAGGAGAGGCCATGCTCTGCACATGTGGATACAGCCAGGATAAGGAGCACTCCTTTGGAACTGTGAGTGACCTTGTGATGAGGCACCAAAGGAGACCACAGGGCTGTCCCATCAGGAAAGGTCCAGGATGACCCACCAGCCAGGTGGCTTGAAAGTGCTCAGCAACAGCCTGGCTCTGGCTGTAACTGCTGACAAACCCAGCAGTGCCTGTGGTTTGCTGAGCTTCATCTCCAGGTGCTTTGCAGACAGCCACAGTGACCTGCTGCTGGTCCTAGAGGAACTGTGTTTGCAAGAGGACATTTGGCCATCTCAGATCTCATTCCTGCACTGCCTTCCACAGGCAGAAGTCGGTGGGAAGGATGGAAAGCCCTTGGGATGGAAAATACTACTTACAGTGCCAGGAGTTTGCTGAGTCCTTGGCAGAGGTATGGTCCTTACTACATAAGAATTAGCATCCAGCCAAAATGACTCAGACTAAAACTCCTTGAGAAAGTCCCTTAGTGGATGGTTTTATACTCGTTCCCTTTCTGTGTTTTGACCAGCTGTGGGCCAGTGGAAGGAGAAAGGAAAAAGTGTGTAAACCAGGGGGAACATCACCGTGTGTAAGGCAACGTGCGGAACAAACTTCAGAGGGGGCACTGAGAAAAGTGCCAAAAGTTGCATGGGCAGAGATCCACAGTGATTTGTGTTAATTAGCTAATGAGCAGTCTGTTGGAGACACCCACACTTACAGACCCCTCAGCCTTTACCTCATAGAAAGAGCAGCTGCAGTGTTGAGGTCAAGAGTCAGGGTGCACCCTAAGTGGTGGCAGCATGTGAAGTACTTAAAGATCCTAAAGACTGAAAAACACTGATAGCAAAGGCTGGTGGAAAGGCAGCCCTCACCTGCTTGCAAGACCCCTGGAGTTTTTGCTTGAATCACTCTAGTGGGGAGAACATGGAATGTGGACATTGGCTGTGGTGTGTTAGAGCTCAGCTCTTCCCATCCATGGGGGCTCCTGGCTCATGCTTTTAAGGCATCTTTTCCCTGCAGCTCATCTTTTCAACTTCAATAAGAGATGTGCATGTGCTTCCCCTTCCCCCCAGTCCATTACATTTTCAGATAAATTTTAATAGTAACCTCTTTAATATTGAATTATTCCTGATCTCTATTGTCACTTCTAGCTGATTAGTTTAAGGACTGTGCTTGGTTTGTTTAATAACCTCTTGACACTAAACAAACAATCCTGAAAAGGGAACAATTTGCAAAACAGAAGGAAAACAAATAACCTACAAGGGCATCCTCTTCAAAATAGAAAGACCGATTACATTAAAATGGCAAAATAATTCCGGACATTAAAAGAATGTATATAGATATTGGCTTATCTATATTCAAGGAAGATTTGAAAACACCGCAAAGTTAAAGTTTTCATTAGCAGTACAGTGAAATCTCTCAATTAGAATTCCTGAAGCATATTAAATGGTATTTAGTTTCTAACTCAATGCATCATTTTCTGTTAAATAATTGATTGTGGTGCAGAGATTGTGTTTGTGTAGTTTAAGAAAGCGATTAGACCAAAGAACATTTGGTAGGAAAGTTGCATTGATAACTGCGACACTACTCCAGCCGTGCTCTGGAGGAGCTCTCACAGCAGGGCTGGCCACTGAGGTGGGCAGGTGCTGGGCCTGCAGGGACTTGGGGCAATAAAAGCTGTACTGGAGCACAAGGAACTCGTCTTGAACACAGTGAGGAGAGCCTGGTGCCTTCAGGGACCCAAACTGCCCAGGGATGAGATGCAGATGGGAGGAGGGAGAACCCCTCACCCCAAAACCACTCTGATGAACGGAGCAGAGGGTAAAAGGCTGAAACTCCAGAGATGCTGAGAGAAGATCTAGTAAGGAGCAATAGGAGTGCTGGCAAAGGCCAGGTGTAATGAGGTTAGCCTGGAGGACAAAGCCATCACTAGGCTCTGGCACCTCTGTGAGGTTCAGTGCCTGAACCTCAGGGTTGTTATTTTTCTATGTGACATTAATTTACCCTCTCCCCACTCGATGCCTGCAGTAGAGGAATACTGTGATGTTACACCTTCTGTTGCCACAGCACAAAACACTCTGTCTTCAGAGGTGTGCACTTAAATAATATTTGGAATGCTTATTTCAGCCTATCCCTCAGCTGTGTTTGGACTAGGAAGGGTTTAATTTTCCTTTGTGGCTCTGCCATGACTGGTGTGGTGTAATTGCAGCCGCATGGAAGGTTCTGGTGGCATTCCCATTTGTCTGAGGTTAAACCCAAGGTTTCTGTTGTGCCTTTTATGTGGACAGGTCTCCCTGGAAACTTGCTGCCTAGGTGAGCAAAGCCATCTTCTGGGCTGCCCAAACACCACCCAGTTCTTCAGGGCTTCACCCCATTTTACGAGGTATTTAGGCTGATTGAATGGCACAACACAAAGCCCATAATGTCTAACCACCAAGACTTTGGGTAGCTTCTCCCCCTGCTCAAGTTTTTAATTTTGATTTGCTTATATTCTTTAATGAGATGCAATTACAGTTTCAGTGTAGTAGGTAGGAGGCTTTATATTTGTACCGCTTTGTAGTAAAGACATAATTACTGCGTTTATGAATCAAATCCCTTTATGTATCATAAATACTTATTAAAACAGCCACTGGCAATTTTACTTCAACATGTTTCTTCATGAAGTAGGATTTATTGCCTGTATAAAAATGCCAGTCTTCCCTGGATCTCCCTCCCCTGCAATTGCTTGGCTTGCAGAATCCCCGTGCCTGGTTCAGAGTGGTTCAGAAGGTGAGACATCCTACAGAGCACTTAAATAGCTGTGTGCGTGCGTGCACAGCTCGCGTGCCCCGGAGACACCTTTGTGGTTACTGTTTGTGCTCCAGTGATACCTCCTGTCTGTCTTGCTCAGAGTGCTGGGAGCAGACTGTAGATGTCATCTTCATCTCAGCCAAGTTTGGGGCTGACTTGGCTGTGGCCTCTGCTGTACCACCTCAGCCAGAGCAGAAGTGTTTGCCCAGTTTATTCTCTGCACTGAGCAGGGATAAGTGGATTGATGCTTCAGAGGAAGTGTCTCCATAAGTCTTTAAATTATTCAGTTTTGTGCAAAAAGGTGGGTTTCATGCAACTGAAGAAAGTTTCCATTAAAATACATTTTTTTTCAAATTCAAGTGTTGTTTCACATTCTGTTCTTCTTAACCTCTGACTGGTAAGTGAAGTGTCTGCCCTGTCTTTGGTGGGGGGTTGGAGGGGGGGAATCCTGGGGTGGGAGGTGGGAACACACAGAGCAGGAATCTGGAAAAGACTTGAACATGGTGAGTTGTTTGACACTTCAGAGGCTGCTGTCAGAAGGAAGACTTGATTAATGGATTATTCAAACTGTAGGGAAAGGCAGCTTTGATTTCTGTAGACAAAAGTTCAGAGTCCCAAACAGTTTAAAAGGAAGGCTGGCAAGGCAAAATCCTGCAAGGTGTTGCCAGGAAGTTCGTGCCAGATTAACCTGATTTCTGTCTCCTTGGCTAAGCTAACAAACACCCTCAACACAAGAGCAGTAAATCTCCTCCCTGAAAATGTAGTCTTGAGAAAGTACTTTACAAGAAGTCATTGGTGAAACTAGAAAAGTTGTTTCTCAACAGACGAGCAAATAAAGTTGATAGGGAATTCGTTTACAGGCAGACAGCAGCGAGCAAGGAACTTAATAAATATTTCTGTCAAAGGTAGGTCTTGGGACAGATTTTCTTTAAGGACATAAGGACATTTCTTTAATGGTCCAAAAAATGAACATTTTATTTATTTCATTAGTCACTGAGACACTTTCAGAAGACCTGGTCAGTGGAGAGCAGAATCACAGTGTTTTGTTTTGTTGGGTTTTTTTGTCTGCTTGGTGTGGTTTTTTTTTTTTGGTGTGGGTTTTTTTTTTTTTTTTTTTTTTTTCCGAGAAGAAGCAGAAATGGAATGAAATGTTGTGACAAGTGCAAAATCCTGCGCTTGGACACTGCAGACCATGCTGGGAGCTTGTGGTACACACTGGGGACTGGGAGCTAGTGAGGACAGCCACCCTTTTTGGTCCAGTTATCAAAAAGACAGCAATAACCTAAGGATGACACAGATTTTCCCTAGATGCAGTAAAATGAGGTATCATTACCAGCATACAAGGTCTGTACAAGTCCTTGCCTGGAATACTGCATATGTGGGTCACACATCCTCAAGAAAGATGAATTTACCCTGGAATTGAGAGAAAGACTGATAGAAAGAGAGCAGAGGGGAGAGCTTATCCTGCAGAGGAGGCTGGGAGTGCTCAGTGAGCAGGGACAGGAGTTCTTGTCTTTGAGTGCTCTCTCTGAAAAAGACACAGGGGTGCAGAAGGAACTGAGTTAGAGGACAAAGCTGGGTAAGAAAAAAGATGGATATAACATCATATAACTACACATGAAGAATGAGGGGCTCCCTAACAGCAAAAGAGCTGGGTCAGCTCCTGAAAGGACGTGAGGAAGGGCACAAAGAGCTCCTGGCTTACCAAGGGGTGTGTAACTCAGACACATCTAACAGCAGGGGACAGTAATCCTGGGTATCCCTTTGGTCATCAAGTCACTCTTAATGAGCCCCTTTATGCTCAGTCCTTCAGAGCCAACACATACAATTTAGGCACTGTGAAGGTCCTAACGTGCCTGCCCTAATTTATCCGATGGCTGTTATTCCTTTTTCATCAATAAGGAATAATGACACAATGAGGCCCTGTAGCTGGATCATTAATTAGGAGAGTTTTCACCTTTCAATTAACAAAAGCCAAACAAAAGCCTCCTGGATCCTTTTGCTGCAGTCCCGGGGGAAGGGAAAGGCAATCACCCCACACAGGTAGGGCAGCAGGGGAATTTCATTGAGCAATAAGAGGTTCCGTCTCCGGAGCTGATTGATTGGCCCAGGAAGCTCGTTTAACCTGATATCTATCTTCAAAACTAATCAGGCGTGATGAATAAAAAAGAAGGCGTCAAGCTCCTTAGTAAGAGAAGGCTGGGGGCTGATAAACAGATAATTACACAAAGCAAAGCTGTCACAACAATAAATGTGCTTTGGCAAGAAGTGACCTCACGATGTGGGAAGCACAGAAGAGTTGAAACCTCACCATCATCCAGGAGTGAGGGGAATGAAGGCAGATTTGCCACATGGCAAATTTTAGTCGCAGGAGATGTGCAGAATCTCTGGACCCTGCTTTGGCAAGCCCCAGTGCAGCCGGTAGGTGGTTGTTGCTCAGGAATCTGATCTGCAGCATTTTTGTCACAGGAGATGTGCAGAATCTCTGGACACTGCTTCGGCAAGCCCCCAGTGCAGCCGGTAGGTGGTTGTTGCTCAGGAATCTGATCTGCAGTTTGTTTTTTTCATAGAATCACTGGTTTGGGGGGGAAGGGACCTTGAAGATCATCTCATTCCAATCCCCCTTTCATGGGCAGGGATACCACCTGCTCGATCATATTGCTCAGGGCTCTGTCCAACTTGGCCTTGAACACTTCGAGGCATGAAGCCTCCAAAACTCCTCTGGGCAACTTGTTCCTGTGCCTCAGCACCCTCACACTGAAAATGTCTTCTTTGTATTTCATTTAAAAGTTTCTCCCCTTGACCTAACACTGCCTGTGTAAAAGCTGCTCTCCCTTTTTATAACAGCCCCCTTTAGGTACTGGAAGGTGTCCTAAGGTCTGCCCGCTTCTCCAGGCTGAACGCTCCAACTCTCTCAGCCAGTCTGCAGCAGAGGTGGTCCAGCCCACTGGGCATCTCCATGGCCTCCTCTGGCTTCAGTCCAACAGATCCGTGTTTTTCCTGGGCTCAGGATCCAGACCTGGATGCGGTGCTCTGGGTGGATGTCTCATGGGACCTGGCAAACCCTGGAGTCATCGGACAGACCCGGCTGGGACAGCTGCAAAGGGCAAAGCTGCTTTGCACCTCTCCCGGGAAGCTGTCGCACTCCTGCTCTCACCCCCTGCTCTTCTCAGGAGCACGGGAAAACCTCGGGGCCTCAGCGGGTATCCCTTCCGGGAAATGCGAGCCGGGGGAGGAGGCAGAGGCTGCCGGAGCCGGTGGCCGAGGGGCTGCCCGCCGGTTTCCGGAGCTGGGCTCTCTGCAGGGCACAGACCCGGCGCTCCCGGCCTGGGGCAGCTCCAGCCCCGGTGTCCGAGGGGAGCCGGGCAGTGCCGGGAGCCGCCCCAGCCGAGCTGTCCGCTGCCCTGCTCTCTCCACAGGGTGGCAATGCTGCCTTCGGCTCCGGAGCCCGGCCCTCGCCGCTCGCAGCGCCCGCGGAGCCGCCACAGGCCCGGCCCGGGCTCCCTGCGCTTCCCCCGCCGCCGGCACGGCCCTGGGCACAGCGACACGGGGACGAGAGGTGCTGCTGGCCGAGCCCGGCACCTCCGCTGCCTTTTCAGCATCATGGGGTGCTCCTCGCCCGTATCTGCACCTTGGGGTGGCTCATGGTCCCGTCCCTGGCCGTGCTCCCCTCTCTCAGTGCCATCTCCCCGGGTGGAAGATGTCCATAGCTGGGATGTCTCTGTGCCGGTCCAAGACCTTAAAAACCCTCATCACACACTTGGAGGGCAGCAAGATACTGGTGTTTAATTGGGCTTTGTCAGTACGTGTGTGTGGCTCTAATTCCAGGTTGTCTCCTGCAGGAGCTGCCGAGTGGCAACAGAAGGAGTAGCTGAATAGCAGGCATTAAGTAGATAAATATTAAAATCGCGATGTAAAGGCAAGCACTGGAAAGGCAGGTTCTAAGGAGAGGAGCAGCTCGGGGAAAGAATTGAAATGAATTCCTCTGGAGCAGCTGCAACCATTTGTTTATTACAAACCACGTATCTCCACACGCATAAGAGGACAATGTGGCCAAGCACAAGCTCACACCGCTCCCGTGGCCGAAGGTGAAGCCCTAAGACACCAGGAGCCCTTTGTGAGCTGAGCAGAGCATCCCCTGATGAACAGCTGGAGCCCACGCGAGTGAGCGGGGCTGCGATCCCTCGGTGCTCCCGTCCTCATGACTCGGGAGCAGCTGCGCCCTGGGAAGGCATCCCCCAGGGTGCTCTTTTTTATAACTGGATATTTGCAATATCCAAACAGCAGAGGCAGGTGTTGTATTTTAAGGCATGCAGGAGGCTGAGTAAGTTGTGTACATAATTGTTCTCAAGACTGAAGTAAAAATTCGACCCCATCTCCATTTCTGCCACAACAGGAGAGCCCAGATATGTCCTCTAACGATGTCATGTGTCAGAATTTCTTAATGACACTTTCCCCTCTGATTACTGTTTAATTTGCCTCCTCTCCTTCTGAAGATCACTCTCTTTTTACATCCCTCCAAATAAAGAGTGTTTAGTTAGCAGGGAAGAAAAGATTGCCATTGAAGAGCTAAGAAGAGCGCTGGATTAATTCTCTGCCTGCAGCTAAACTGAGAGTTCATCTCCTAATAGGCCATTTCAAAGCAGTTAGATTTACTCTTTTAGACTAACCATACTGTCTGAACAATATTTTATGCCTGTGTTAAAATATAATAGGCTAGAGAGACAACTCAAATGTCAAGAGTAGATAGGGCTGTCAAAGTAATTTGTCTTGGGTAATAGATAGAGTGACATGACTTTGAAACATTTTGAGAAAGAAATCATTCTGCATTTGAATGGATTGTTTCTTTCCCTTTAAAAAAGCCAAGACTGTGTTATTTAAATCGTGTCTATCAGGAAGTCTTTATTTTCTGTGAAAATAACATTGGTATTTCCAGTGCTGGGGACATGGCACAATGGGACTTTGCAGTGTTTGACAGGGGAATTAGGCGATGGTAGCACGATGCTCCCCGAGCATCCTCAGACCACCCCTCATGGAACCTTGGATACTTGGGGGAGTTTGGGAGCGGATTAAAAAATTAAACCCAGTGCTCAGGGAGGAAGCAACAGTGCAGCTGAGTTCAGGGGAGATGCCATTCTGCCAAGGTGTTTTGAGGTCCTCTAAAGAGTGTGAGTGACACTGGCAGTTTTTCTTCCCCAACATTAGCCATTTAGATCAAAAATGCTTATAAACTGCAGGGGCAATTATTTGTCACAGGTCTCCCCATGGCAGAAATGTTATTCTTACTGCTTATAGATTTTTAAAGCTTTCATCAGCTTCCTCATAGGCAGTCAGTGAATACATTTTTACTTAAGGGATATGGACGACCTGTTATCTAGTCTTGTCATTTGTCCAAATGTTCTGGAAGAAAGGCATAACTTAGTTCTTTGCTAAGAAAGTGTGTGTGAGGACTTAGAAAAAGTCAGGAAAGTCTTAAGAGAATTCATTGTCTTGTGTTAAAAAGATAAAAAGGAAGTTGGTAGGGTCTTACTTAGCAAAATACAGACTAGGTAAGATTTTCAGTGTTTATTTAGTCCCTTTCCACCACTGTGCCAGGTAAAAGAATGATTGAGAAAGGAGCCAAGAACATTTATGTTCTCTTTAAAGTCTATTTCCACTGCAGGAATAAATATAACCAGCTGGCACAGCTGACAATCACCTTGTTTGGCGTCTTCCCTAGTACTTCACTGTGCTCTCCTGGGCTCAAGCTGAGCTGTCCCAAGGCTGAGGGGGTTCTGCTGGG
Source organism: Onychostruthus taczanowskii (assembly GCF_017590055.1). NCBI lineage: Eukaryota > Metazoa > Chordata > Aves > Passeriformes > Passeridae > Onychostruthus > Onychostruthus taczanowskii. Next base: position 9,295,276 of record NW_024496526.1, read on the forward strand.
GCAAGGGTAGGGTCAGGGCATTATCCATCCATGGGTTTGGGGATTGGTCCTGCCCTGGGATCAGAGTCTGGGGCCATCTCAGTCATGCCAGGACAGGAAACCTCTTTAAAGGCACATAAAAGCCTGCAGGTCATAACACAATAATCACATGATGTGTAAACACTTCCTTCACCAGGAAAAGAGGTATCTCATTTGGAAATGGGCCCATACAAACTCAGTGTTGAATGCTATAGAGAAGCACTTGTCATTGCAGCTCTGCCTGATGGCAGTGTGGTGTTTGGATGGGGACCAGCTTCTCCAGGCAGGGAGGTGTCCACAGGGCTGAGCTCCCATCCACTGGTGCCTTCCCCTTGGCAAAGTGTTTGCCAAGAATCCAACACTAGCAGCACATTTTATTCCCCACCTCTGTCACACACAGGTGTAAATGACCACCAAAAACCTTGGGACTGTAGCAATAAATGGCCTCATTTGAAGGCTTCCCAGGAACTTTCCATAGGAATGTAGACAGACAGCATTGACATCCTTGTTTTATGGAGGAGCAGACTGAAACCTGGAGAAAGACTTGTTGGATTTAGAGGCAGTTCTGTGGAAACAGGGTGTAGGTGTAGCTAGGGAGTCTCATGTTTTAGTGACAGCACTGACACTTGTGGGCAAAATGTCCCTTTTCAATTGCTATTTTACTGTCACTTGCAGTCATTTCTATTCATGGCATGTTATTAGCAAATCTTTGGGGAAACCCTTGAGATTTTTGGTTGATAACTAAAAGAAACTCCTTTATGTTCATAATGATAAAACAAAGCATCAAGTCATTCGAGTTGATTTTACCCAAGACATTTCCTGAATTATTGCTCTTTCACAGCTGTCATGGGCTTGAAGCTTTCAAAAGCCCATTTTGTTTCTGCTCGTAGCCCTTTCATCGTCAAAGGCTGGTGCTGTACCCCTGGGTTTGCTTGTGCAGCTCAAAGAGGAGAGAGCAATGCAGCTCCTCAAAGTTAAACAAAAATTCCTCACGGTTAATGAACTTGCCTAATTTTATGCAGAAAATGCTAGCATCTCTCCTTTTAAAACTCACTCCAAATTCCAGGTTGATACCAGTGGGGATAGTTTAAAAAGCATCTCAGACTTGGATGCAACTCCCTTTGACTTTCAGCCAGACCTATACACTCTTACACATTTTCAGGGGGGAAGATTTTCAGCTGTCAAAGTCTTTTAGGCAGCATCACAAACCCACCTGGCTTCTCTTCAGCACTGTGGCCAGCCAGGAAAAATCAATGACTCTCTACTTAGCTGTGTAAATCCAATTTACTATAATTACCCATGTAAGAAAAAGATACGGCACTACTTTATGATTCTCCAAAGTTGCTTTATGATCTTCCTGCAGTATTTGATCAATGTTGTACTGTTTTTTTCCCCCACATCTTGAGCAGTGAGTGAATAAGAAACTAAAAAAACCCAGCAAATAGCCTCTATACAAAAAGACAAATAATGTCCCTAAAATAATTAAATTTGTTTGCAGGTGACTGTGTAGAAATGCTCTTGTCTAGTCTGAAATCAAGTTGACCTAAATTATACAGTATAGATTATTGCATTTAGAATAATAATGGTGTTCTGGATGTAGTGGAGTGATTTTAAACCAAGGGCATGCAGCCTCTGCTGAGATCCAGATGGGTTTCTTAATCTGATTTATGATGTAAAATTTAGGTCAGGTGGATTGATTCCTAATAGAGATATAATGAATCAAAATTTCTAGAATGGCTTTATTTTGCACAGAGGTGTCAACATGCTGTACTTCTCTATTTGTGCACTTGGCGTGTAATGATTCTCTTGCAAAAATCATAATCCATCAAGTCTTCCATTCAAGAATATCAATCAGTGCCAGGAACAAGACTGTTTTAGCCAGGAGTCCTCAGTCATTTTGTTTTCCTCTTCATGAGCACATAAGGTGCCGTGATATTTAAATTGTGCTTTGACATGTAATCATTAAATGTTTGAAAATGTCTCATTCTGGTTTTGTTGCCTCATCTATTTGTTTACACTGAGTCCTTGTTTTGCCATTGTTCCTGGGGTTTTTAGCATACAATACCCATATTGTTGCCTTTAATAGCTGGCGGCAGAGCCATCTCAGTTTGCTGAAAAGAAATTTGGTTTCAGTATTAGAAGGCTAAAATTAAAATTAATTATATATCGGTTCCTGCTTTAACAGAAATGAAAACAAACCTCCCAAACCTTTCTCTTAACATACCTATCTTTGACATAACAAGCCAACATCAAGATAATAATCATTTAACTTGTGATGTAAACATGAACGTAGATCTGTGGGAGCTTCTTACTAAGATTTATGTCCTATGTGTTTCCTTGTGTTATGCTTTTTGCTTTTTTGTTGTTGTTTTTTTTTTGGTTTTTTTTTTTTTTTTTTTTGGGCAGAGTGAAAGCAAAGTTACATGTTTGGGCCTCTGTAATTTCTAACCTTCTGACAGTGTTCATCTGCTGGACAGCTTTCTGGCTAATGTGAGGGTCTGATACCAGGGTTTGGGTTGGAGACACAGCAAATCCCTGACACTCAATAGCAGTTCTGGGCAGGGCTGGGTGTGACAAGGTATAGTTATATACTATAAGTAGATGCACAGGCATGGCATTATTTATTATGGTTGGAATTAATTGCTATAAACAATAACAGATACTTCTTTCTATTTTTGCTGAAACAATGTGAAATATTTAAGCCAAGACAACAGCCTGGTGCAGCAAGGAGCTATGGAGTCACCCATGGAGAAGCAAAGCCTTCCCTAAAGAGCAGGACTAGGCATCCACATTATTTTTTGGTTTGGTCATTGAGTTATGAAAATAAATTTAAAAGAAGATTAAGGTGGAGACCTCTAGAAAGCATGCTGAACTGGGGTCTGGAAATGGCACTAATACTTATTGTGCTCCTGAGAGTGTGCTGCTGTTAAAAAAACCCCACTAATGGTATGGCAAAGGTTGTTCACATGCTAGTTTCAGCCAAAATTCAGCTCAGTGGCGTGATCACTGATGTCCTGCTTCAGCCTCCACAGGCTACTGCCATCATCCTCTTCCCTGAAGCATCCTCTGGCATTACACAGATGGTCAGGGACTAAGTGAGGGCTGGAGGTGATCTTCATATCTCTTTTCCCTGCGTGAGAAAATTGCTGTTTGCAGAATGATTAGAGACCCGGGGGTACAGGAGAGCCCCATCTCCATTTCCCTGTGTGGAATCATCGATGGAAGTGCAGCTTTCCCCACTGTACCCTGCCATTTAAACAGGCTGAAAACAATGGGCTGCTGTACTAAGTGCTATTTGCCACGCTGGATGCAGGCAGCTATGGGTGGCTTCTAAACTGCTTCTATCTTTATTGCAACCCCCCACACAAATCAAACTGCCCAGCCTTGTGAACATGCTCAGACCTATCCCCCTCCAGCACGTGGCAGGCTGAGATGCTGCTCACCTCCAGCCTTCCCCCAGATCATCGTTTTTATCCCCCCCCAATCTCTTATAATTCTGGTGTGTAACTGAGAAAATTATACCTCATTTCTTCCTTGGTGTAAATTGATGCAGCTGCCTTGGAGTCGGAGGAGCTGTGCCAGATTGTACCAGCCGAGAGCTTGGCCGGGAGCCAGCGCTTGGCACAAACTTGCTGAAAGCTGTGTACAAACAAGGCTTGTCACTATGTATGTTATTGCCCTTTTGTTTAGGATATAAATATGTCCCATATATGCCAGCAAGCCTCTCATTTGCTATTTCAATGGAGAATCCTGTAAAACAGCTGTCATGCTGTCTCCTGTCAAATCAGTTACAGATGCATGTGTCCTTCCCCATAATAAACAGGTATGAAATTGTCTTTATGCGCTGCGCCAGCCCTTGTCACTGGGAATGCAAACGAGGGAAGCTTGGAAAAAAGAATAGCCCTGAAACCTGGTGCTCTGATGGAACACCATGAAAGTTACTTAGACCTCTTCAAAGACACTTACAAGCAGAAAATTTTGGGCATGAAGTAATGAACTAATGCTGATGAGTGCAGAAAAATGGAGCGAAGTCCTTGCTAGTCCACAAGGTTGCCTTTCTACACTAGTTGTAGGTACACAGTGACAAAGCAGCCCTTGTCCTGGCCCAGGCTGGAGTGGAACACTGGGGAATGCTCCTTCCTGCATCCATCAAGATGCAGCATGCTTTGAGAATAACTGCCTGTGCAAGAATGTTCCACTCTATAGAGGAAGGAAAGGAGATGGGCAGGATTTCAGCAATGTTATGTCTTTTATGACTCCTGGACCCATTACATATGTTGTTATTTTGAGAGTTGGCTGCTAATTTTTGACTGTTTTTGTCACTGGGTAACTTTGTGTGAGAGCAGGCCACCAGACCTCCAGCTCTGAGGAACATCAAGTACGTTGATATTCAAGGGACCCAAAACACGTTGAGGTCCTTGACAGAAAATTGTGCCCCAGCCTGTCCTCGCCACAGGCCAGTGTCACTTTGGGAAGACCTGAGCAAGCACGGGTCATGTGTCTGAGTGCCCAGCTTTTCCCTCACCAGAGTTTGATAAAAAACCCCAACATGACATATGTCAAAAGCCACTCAAGCACTGACTTGCTCTTATACTCAGTACTACCCATGGGAGAGTTGGTCTTCAATACGAATGGGAAATTAAGCTCAGTTTATGATTTCTGCGCCCTTTTGTCTCTCCAGTTAAATCCTACCTTTTACACCAAGTGTTTTGTGGCAAACCTTCTGTTTTTGATGAAGTGCTTCTTTCCCAGTGGCTGACATTGGTCCTTCACATGAATTAAGTGTCAGACTGTGAAAATCTCCCATGAACAAAGAGAGATAATGAGATAGATTTGCGGAGATGAGGATCTGGCCGTACATTTTATTCACGTTTTCTTAGGCCATGTCTCTGAGGTGGATAATCATGAAGCTGACAGCACCAAATAAATTGCCTATTAGCTATTAGTATCTTGTTTCATGCAATAACAGTCAAATCTGCTTACATCTGACAGCAGCGTGCGAAGGTTTGGGAAGTTTGGGGTATCCATCAGGGATAATCTTTTGCAAAGACTCCGTAGGTCAAAAACAAGTTGTTAGGGTCACACACTGACAGCTGGGGTGAGGAGCCTCTCAAGACAAGGCTTGAATGCTGACGTGTTCTTCACACTGAGCATGAGAGCAATGTCTTACAGCTTAGAGATCCTGCAGCTGATGAATTACCCATCTCCTCCCTACTTCAGCAATGTGCTGGTAAAATCAAAAGACTCTTATGAAATTGTGTTTGCACCTGAGCCAAGGGTGTTGAAACTGTGATGTACTACCAGGACCATTGGTCATACAGCAATTAGTGAAGTGCTCCTGGGCATGGCTTACCACATGCAAGTCAAACCTCTGAGACAGGATTTTAAACAGGGATGCTGAAAACACGAGTCCAAGGAGAAGCCAGAGCAAGAATGACTGTTCTGGAGAGTATTTCTAGGATTTGTTACAGGAAAAGATAAGTTTGAAGACATTTTATTGAGGACTATGTCACTGGGAATCATAGAATTACAGAATGGTTTGGGTTGGAAGGGACTTTAAGGATCATCCAGTTCCAACCCCCCTGCCCTGGGCAGGGACACTTTCCACTAGACCAGGTTGTTCAAAGCCCCATCCAATCTTGCCTTGAACATTTTCAGGGATGGGGCATCCCCAGCATCTCTGGGAGATATGATTCTGTGCCTCACCACCATCACAGTGATGAATTTCTCCCTGATATCTAAACTAAACCTTCCCCTTTTCAGTTTAAAGCCATAGCCCCCTGTCCTATCACTACAAGGCCTTATAAAGAGCCCACTCACAAGTTTTCTTGTAGCCTATTTAAGTACTGAAAGTTGCTCTAAGTTCTCCCTTAAACCTTCTCTTCTGCAGAACCCCCCACTCTCTCAGCCTGTCTCCATAGCAGAGATGCCCCAGCTCCTTGAGCATCTTTGGTGTCTTCTGTGGACTCACTCCAGCAGGTCCACATCCTTTCTGTGCTGAATAAGAGGTGTTTTGTTTTGGACTCTAGTTAATGATGGTTTTAAAGGAGTTGTTACAACTCTTTAGTGAGGTGTAGGGTGGGTTAGATGTGGCCTCATAAAATCAGTGTGTGTTGATTCATTGGTGCTGGTTGCTGGACAGACCAGATGCTTAAGCTGTACAGGGAGGAGAAACTACTGTCCCTGGCCTCTCTCCTTCCTGCTGGCACTGGGCAGAGCTGTGTCCCACTTTGTCCCCAGTAGCTCAGGTGACAGGTTACCTTTCCTTACCTGCTTCATGTTGGCCAACACGCTCACGAGAGCCCAAACCTGCTGCTGGATTTTTGCTGCCCACGTCAGACAGAGCTTTGGCAAAGGCACATGGGTGTTGTTGATAACATCTTGCTCTACCGCAGTTAGCTCTGGCCTCTTAATTTTGTTTTTGTGAGGTCACTTTACCACTCCTTATTACAGCCAGCCAAGGCATCATGCCCATCAGACTCGCTTGTGCTGGAAATCTCTTTTTAGTCAGTGCTTGCTAAGAGTCTGGCATGGGAGGCTCCTCATTTCTGAGCTAAAACTAATGCATCAAACTACAGCTTTGACTTGTGCTGGAAATATCTTTTTAGTCTTGCTAAGAGTCTGGCATGGGTGGCTCCTCATTTCTGAGCTAAAACTAATGCATCAAACTACAGCTTTGATTGCAAGCGTGAAAATACCCCTCCTCTGCCCCAAGAGCAAAGAGTTGGTCTGCACGTTTCCCAGCAGGTGAAAGGGGGTAAAATAGTCCTTTTTTTGCGCAATTTGGGGTGTGTGAGTGCAGGAGAGGAGCTGCTGAGCACCAGGATGTCCCTCCTGACTGCTGCCAGGTTTGTTCTCAGGCTTGGGAAGCTGCAGCAGGGCAGGTCCACACCTGCACCTCATCCCCAGAGTAAACAGAGGGGTTTTAATCCATCACTGGCTGGGCTGAAGAAAGAAGAGGAATTCAGGGAAGGAATCAGAAGGCAAAACAGTTTAGAAAACGTTTTGGAAATTTTCAGGAGTTTGATGCTCCTTTAAGAGTATTTTCATTTTGTGCAGACTGCTAGGATAGGGTAATTAGCTAATTAACTAAATATAATGTCTAAGCCTTTTTTTCATCTTTATGCCAACTTTATTTTTGAATTGCCTCCCCTCTAGCTGAAAATCCAGCTGTTTCTCAAAATCATGTTGTGATTAATCTTGATCCTCATTGTAATCAAGGACAAAAATCCCCTTCATTACACTGTGGCCAAGGTTTTTGCTAAGAGGATTTTGGTCAATGTTTTTTCAAATTGCACATGTAAATAAACACGAGTTTTTATTTTAAAAAGCAGTTTGGGCAAAAAGTAATCCTATTTAAAATATTATTCCTGTAGATGTACCATTTACAAAACCCTTTGTGGAAGGATCATTCTTGATTAAAAAAAAATAATTCTGATTTAAACAAAAGAGCCTGGAGAGAAACTGGAATTTTACTGCAAATGTTTTATATAAAAACAAAGGCTTGCCCACACAAAATGCTTCCAAACTTAAACAAAGAAAGCTCAAAATTCAGCACAAAAATAGGTTTTTGCTCCTGTTTGTTTTGACTCTTTTTCTGGTTGATTTATTACCCTCAGCAGCACCATCTGAGCAGTCTTTCATTACTCTCCTCTTTTCTTTCGGACATGATGAAACTTTCTGGCTCCTTGCTGTCCTCCCAGCAGTGATGAACATGGAGCTCTGCTGCCAAACACCCACCTTCAACGCTTGTGCTTGCTCTCATCTTGCTTCTGCCAGCAATTTGGGTTGCACTGGTGTGTGCCTGGGAGGATGGGAGATGGCCAGGAGGGAAAGAAAATAATGAAAGGCAATTCATTAAGTCAATTAGACAATTAAAAATTAGTCCACACACCAGTTTATTAAAAAAAAAAAATAAATAAAAGAGAGGGCTTCTAGGTTCAGTGACCACTGAATCATGGAGTTGTTTGGGTCCTGGGTGAGCTTAGCCTGCTTTTAATCGTGTATGTATGTTGTATTCACCCCAGCTGGTGATTTCCACCGTCATTTTTCACCTCTCACCCAGGAGTTGCAGACCCAGAGTCCGAGGTAGTCTATTATGTCATTCTAGAACACCAAACTCCATGGTTTTTGGTTTTTTGTCCAGCTTCGTGGTGATTGTTTTGTCCCATCTTGTCCGTTCAAAGCTGCTGGAGCTGGCACCAAGGTGAGCTGCTGCAGCAGCAGAGGTGTGCCCACGCAGGGCAGAGGTGTTTGCTGAGCCTTGGGGTGAGCTCTGGGTGGGGGACAGCTGGGGATGGCATCACCTACTGCCAGTTATCACGTGTGGAAAATGAGAAATACAGGCTCAGCATATCTGTGTAAGCACACTCCTGATGTCTGGATGGGTCCTTCATGACACCTGCCACAGGTGCTCCAGCCTGGAAGTGCCACAGGTCATGGAACCTAAGGCCTTTCCCAGTTTTTCCTTTGTGGCAGCCTGGTTTTGCCAATGGCTCAGTACAGTGGATTCTCCCATTAATGAGGCTATAATTAGGCAGGGCTAGTTGGGAAATGTTTTTTCCAGTCCATCAAACATACTGAGATCTTAAGCATTGCCTCATCCACCAGTGGCTTAAACAGCGGAGGTTACAAATTTGGTTTATTTTGCATTTTTTGGGGTGTTTTAAAAAAAAAAAATTATGGTGACATTTCCACCTCAGACACCAGAAAATGCCCACAGCATGATGTCTGCCCATGTGTGCCAAAGGGGACCCTGGGCAAGGCAGAGGCAGACACAGAGGAGTGGCTGCAGAGAAGATTCTGCAGCAAAACCCTCATCATAGGTTGAGTCACCATGAGGTGCTGAGACACTGGCAAAGAGAGCAGCTAATCCAAAAATCCTGGAAATGTGAGCTCAGCAGACTGCACAGGTTTAGAAACCACAGATTAAAAATCTCTCTCCCAGAAGAACATTCCCCCTGTACGTGTTTTCCGGAGGGAGGATGGTGTCTAACCTGATTTTGGAATGCTTTGTTTGGGCAATATGAGGTCTCATGTCCACCATCAGCAGCCAACATTAAAATATGTAAATTATAGGGTATAAATTAAATTAGTATTGTGAAGTTCAAAGGCATCTATTGGCTATTGCATCATCTAATACCGAGGTCTTGCAAGCTACCGAGTGATCCAGATAACTGAGTCCATGCAAAGGCTGTTTTTGTAGCCTGTAGTGATCCAAGCAGCACGTTTTCTAATCCAGCCCAGTGTCACTGAAATTATGAGTGTGTGTGTGCCTTGAAAAAATTAAAATCCACACATGAAGCCATAAAAGCCATAAAGTTTTAACTGCAATCCCAACATCATGCTTCTACTGATTCCAGTGAAGCCAACAGCGTTGTTCATCCATCAGGAGGGATACAGAGAAGGGTAAGGGATGACCAAGGGCATGCAAGAGTTTCCAAATGACGAACACTAAACAGATTGGGACTTTTCCTCTTGGGAAATAAATGACTCTGAGGTAGATGAGCTAGAAGCTGTGATATCTTGAAGGTGATGGATGGAGTGACTGGGGGATTATTCACCATGTTGTTGAACACAAGTATTCACTGGTGAGCAGCAGGTTCAAAGGGAACACAAAAAAAAAAGCTTCCTTGTGCCTCCTCACCTGATACGAAATTACACCAAGCCCCCTGTCTGCCTCCATGGAAACTTTTGTGACTCAAGTGGTCAGTCAAGTATTTTTTCTTTTATTTTCAGAGTGAATAGAAGGAGCTGCTCTGTTACAGGAGAGGTCAACAAGAACACATTGCATAATGGGTACTTAAAAATATTTAAGCCACCAAAATCTTCATCTTCTGGCTGTGCCCCTCACTAATCTATAAATCCAAAAAGAAGGTGGGCAGCTCTAGCATGCCAGAAAGCAGCAACACCTGGTACCTTTCACCGTGTCACTTGCCAGTCTGGAGCAATCCGTCAACTGCTTAATAAGCAAAACACTGGGAACCTTTGGAGGTATTTTTCTTTGTTGTTATGAAAAGGTGACACACACAGCTAAGCAGCACTGACTTGCATCGTGCTGCTTTGTATGAATGCACATAACCACCTGCGACCTGCCAGCCCCTCGTTTGTCAATGGGGAGCAATCACTCAGCCACTTAGCAATTGCCAGGAGAAATGCTCTGAAGCTTTCCAACTGAAAATTAAAGAACAGCACTTTGGTGAGTGATTGCAATTCCCTGACAAAGCATCTTGGAATCTTAAAAAAAAAAAAGCTGTGAATTTTAGTATATATCTGTAAATAATTTTCGGTTGGTTTCTTCCATTTCTCAGTAAGCCGGGTTAATTCTTTAATTAATGGTCATTAGGGATTTAAAAGACAAATGAGTCATTCATTAGCTCGGTGTCCAAACTAATGAGCAATAAATGCTTATGAAAGACATGATTTATTTAGCATTCAGAATCTGTGTCATTATGTGGTACCTGATGAAGATGCTAAGAAGCAAGGCTGACCTGTGCCTCGCAGCCTGCTCTGTGGGACCACACAGATGCTGAGTTTGGGGAGTTCCTGGGAAGTCAGCAGCCTTCCTATTACTAACAAGGTGAGTTAGACAGCTAGGACTAAGTTTTCTCCTAATGTGGGGTGTTTTTCTAGAGGCTGAGTCCAGGAGGATGGTTCCTGCCTATGTCAGGTCACACATCTGAGATCTTCAATACACATATGGCACTACCATGGGCTGTGTGTCCTTGTCCCAAAACCATTTTTGGACTTTTCTTTGATACTGTCCATACAAGCAGCACAACATCTGAGGAGAGAGCCTGGCTGTGCTGCTGCCCCCTTTACCATTCTGTTTTGTCTGTGATCTTTCAAGAAGACTTTCCACCCACCCAGCCTTTCTTTCCCACAGCTGAGAGGAGGAGTTGTAATAGCACAGAACAAAGCTAACGCACCAAAATGTCAGAAGTAGTGAGGAAAAAGAATCACAGAAGTGCATAAGTTACAGCTGGTCCTGAGGAGAATTTACTCTGCATCCTTTGTGATGCAAGCCAGGAGACACAAGCTGGGTGGCTGCTGCACATACCACAGGTCAGGAGCTGTAACTCTAGCAGATTCTGAAGGCAGGTAAAGCTGGATTGCAGATGGCCCTAGTCACCAGTCCAGGCTTACAAAACATGTGGAGGGTGGGTGTCCCCCATAGGAGAGGATTTGTGGTCAGGGAGCAGTACATGTCGTGGGTGCTTATTTTGGAAAGGAAGCTCCTGACTTGGTGTGTGTTGGTGCTGACTAATGAACCCCATGGAGTTGCTCTCAGACGGCTCCTCTGCTCTCAAGCAAACATTTTGTGGACCAGACAGATCAACTCCTTTTCTTAAAAAAGAAAAAAATCATCAACCCCCTTGGTGTCTGGTGGGGTAAGAGTTTGTGCGTCTGCCCCGTGACACTTCCATGCTATCCTTCAAAGTTCTGAAAGCCGGGCTTTTAATTAAGGCATTTTTAAAAGATAGATGTCATTGAAGTGTGCTGAAGGAGACAATTAAAATATCTGAAAATGAATTCAAAATAAAAAGAACTCTTCAGATGTATGATTTTTGGCCCAGGGGTCATCTGGGGCACAACTAATTACTGCAGAGACCAGAGGCAAGACCGAGGTGAATTCATTTTGCTCCTCAGCAAGCTCCACCGTGTCCCTGATGAGAACAGGGAGTCCTCAGGCATGTGCTGCACATCACTGCCCAGGGCTGGGAATGGAGATGGGAAACAGCCTCACCTCATCTTTGTAGCACTACCACACCTGTGAGGGGTTTGGAGTTGTTGCCAGCAGAAACAAGGTGAGCAGGTGACACAAGTGTCACCTCTGTGAGGCTGCCTGCAGCCCCCAAGCGGGGTTTGGTGGGGATCTGGTGTGGACAGGAATTTGTGGCTGCCCATTTGCCTTCATTTGTTCGGGCACAGCAGGCACACAGTGGCTTCTGCAAGCTCTAGTGTCTTGAGAAGGATCATTGAAGAGGCCAAAGGTCCTTCTGGCTTTGTCATGTCAAATCTCAACTTCTGGAGACTCAGATCATTGGGTCATAAGTGGCAAAATAGTGCATGTGTGGGATAGAGTGATTTGTCCCTGCAGGCATGCTGTGCTGGGCTCTCTGAGCTGGCCCTTCCCTCTTCAGAGATGTTGAGTTAATCTTGTCTGTCGTGGTGGAGCTGCTCAGATCCCATCCAGGAGCAAACAACCTGCCATTTAAATAAGATAACCGATTTGTGCCATTGTGAAACATCAGCACAGCTCAATTTATGCCATTTAAGAAAGGCATTTATTGTTTCCTTGAATAAGCAGCAGCAGCAGCAGCAGAGGTAATGCGTTCTCCCTTGCTGTTTTTCCAAGGAGGTTGTAGCCCTCCTTAATGTGTGACCTTCAAGCTCCACAGAAAACTTACAAATGAAAAGCTCCTGTGAGTAATCCTGTTTGTAGTCAATATAGCTGCATTCTGCAGAGGTTGGGTATAAGTTTCTCACCTCAGAATAGCAGGTAATAAACTAAGGGTGGGTTTTTTAACTTTTAATGAACGGATTATTTGGCATTCAAAAATCCTCCTTAAGCCTAGACTCTGAATTACACTACTGCAAGAAATGTTTTTAATTTAATTGAAGAGTGGTTCTTAAGACTTAGCTCTGGCCATGGTGGGTGCCTTTTGTCACAAAGCCAGACCTTGCTGTTTACCTGTGAGGTTACGCGGGAGGGGGAAACCCAGTGTGCAGCGTGGGCAGCAATGCCTGTGTCCTTTGCAAATGCTTCTCATTAATTTACCAATGAATGAGAAAGTGGGGGGAGAATGGGCATTTTTCATGTCTTCCTGCTGCTTCAGTCAACTCTCCCTGTAAGAAAATCTCTTTCTTGGCAGCTTGTAGAAGTTCATAAAAAATAAGTGTCAGAAAAGTAAGTTTTATGGCAGGGGCTGCAGCTGCTCCGTCGTGGCAGGTGAGCTCCAAGGGTTCAGCAGGAATTTTGCCCCCCACTGCCCTGGGTGAGCACTCAGACAGGACCAGGCTGTGGGGTGATCAGCACAGATAATGAAAGAGGTGTCCAGGTCTCGTGGTGGTTAAAGAGGATTTCTCTATTTTCCTGCCAGGGCACTGATTCCAAACTTTGGCTTCTCTCTGGACAAAAGGGTGGGGGGGACTGTGAGCTGACCTGGCCTGCTCACTCTGCAATAAGAGAGTACAAAAAACCACTTTTTTTTCCTCTAGCACACAGTCATTGCAACTTTAGCATCTGTACAGTCAAAGCAGCTGGGTGCAGGCAAATGAATGCTGGCAGGGGAATGGGTCTCCTTGATGGGTGTAGCTGGACACTCCACTGAAAACTGGGACTGATTTGGCTGAGTTATGAGCCTTGGAGAGCTACAATTTATTCATGTGTTGATTGTGACTGTACACCCATCCAGAGGAGAGTCTGGCTGTCCTGTGCCCACGTAGGAGTTGAGGGAAACTCTTATATGACTCATCACTCAGAGAGCTTCCAAAATCTCTGTGTCAGTCAAGTAGTGGCTGCAGCCTTGTGCACTGATCTGCCTGTAAAGGGATGAACCAAATTGAGCCTTCCCTTTGTTTTGGAGAGACCAGGCTTCAATTGCAAGGAAATAACTTTTCCCCATTAAATCACAGATTTAAATAATTGTCATCCTTCTATTTACGTTTATATATTAGGAATACTCTTCATCTCTGACCTGATCACTAGACCTGTGCATCAGCTGTCCCTGATGTACAGTCATAAAATATGAGCAAACCCTGAGTCCTTGGCAGAAAACAGGAGTGCTGAAACAGCCTGAGCCATGAAGCAACTCCTAAAGGCTGAGGTTGCCTCATTTGTGTTCAGCATTTAAGGCTAAGCTGCAGAACATTTTGAAGAATCGTTTTCAGGATGCTTTCTTGGGGGCTCTGGAGCACAAAAAACAAAATGTCCTTCTGCAAAGTGGCCCAGAGTGAGATCTCTGTCTACTGCATATTTCTTTAGCCAGGAGTTATTTCAGAGTCCTTTAATGCTTGTTCTAGTTCAGTGGTTAGGAGGTAGGAGGACAGGACACAGGCCAAGAACAGGTTGGGTTATTGATCTGTGATGGGCAAGATGTGATAGATCATTTTTCTATCCTTAAAACCAACCCAGCAATCAATGAAGCAAACAAAACCAAACATGCAAAATGGTGCCCATGAGCAGTGGCTAAACCACAGTTTCACTGCTCAGGGTGTGCTGTACCAGTTTTGCATCAGAAAAAAGTGATTGGTTTATTTTTGTTGTTTTCAGAATGTTTGGTTTGATTAAAATCACACTGCAGTTGGGATTGTTTCACCTGTCCTATAAGAGTCAGGTCAATCTTGAAGTGAACAGCATGACTCCAGAGTGCAAAATCATCCCATTTTGAAAAGGGACGTGAGAACAGAAAATTATCAGTTTGATTCTTGAGATCATTGAAATCTTTTAATAGCTTAAATTTAAGCAAACACTTGCTTTAATATTTCTGTAGTTGAAGATATAAACCCCTATGTAACAAATCTTTTGAATTGCTAGCACAAAAAAAACCCCACCACACTGCCCAAAAATGAATTTTTCCTGGACCTGCCATTGCTGTCAGCATTTTCCACCCTGCCAACAAGAAAACAAGTATTCTTCCCTCTAGGCAAGGACAGTAAGATACCTCAAAGTTTTTTTATTAAAACTGCGAATCAAAGAAGTTTTCAAAGTTGCAGAGGGTATTTATGGAAAATTCAAGTCAAGAGAAAACTCAAGTTTTTGGAGGATGAGAGAAAATATGGCAGTTTGGAAAAAGATCATTCAAGTTTCAAAAGTAGTCTCTTTTTAATAAACACCAGTTAAAGAGGCACCAAAAATAAAACCAACCCCCCAAACCCTCCAAAACTACCAAAAAACAAACCAAAAGAAAACAGTACAAAGCAAGGGCTGTATTTCAAGGTTTGCCAAGGCAGATACAGCTTCAAAGCTTTGTCTCTGCTTCCTGAAGGGTTTTCCTACCTGCACTGCTTTTTGCAGAAGCTGCTTTGGCCAGCCCAAAAAACAGTTTGTGGAGGAAGATCAGGCTTAGCTGCTTGTACTCCCACCATGGCTCTAGAATCACCGCCTTTCTTTAAATGGAGTCTCCTGGAATCTGGGAGGTCCCACCTCTGGGTGAGTTTTGATCCCCATGTTGCCTTTTTTGGGGAAAGATTCATGGGAAAGCCAGTTTCCCCTCTTTCAGTGTCTGCTAACTTCAGGAACCCAGGCTTCCTCCTGCCTCAGATGGGTGAATAGCTGGTTTTCATTTTGTTTGTATCTCATATTAACAAATTAAATGTGCCATGGATGGGTGAGAAGTGATAAACCCAGAACTTTCAGAGGAGGAATCGGGACCATAATCCCGTGCCAAGAGGATCACCCTGGCAGTAAGGATATTTTAATTGTGCCACAGGCATCCAGGGGCAGTCACAAAACTTGGGGCAGGTCTTCTCTCTTATTTGGGGTGAAATAGCCCAGCTTCTGTCTGTGGGATCAGCAGGGCTCTTGGGGTGGTGAGATCATGTGAATACCCCACAGTGCATTGCAATCACTGCAATGACACCAGGAGGATGCCACTGCTAAATAAACATGACATCTTTCAAAGAAACAGAGGATCTGTGCCTTCATGATGGGTATTTCTAACATGCCTGCAGTGAAATTGGTCATGGGTCCCAAGGCAAGGGGAGCATGTCATAGAGTCCCAGCCTTGTGGGCAGCAGGATTTGGCCCCTGTGGAAGCAGTGACAAGGCTCATTAATGTCAGTGGTACTGGATCAGAGTGTCCTGGGGCACTCTCCCACGGAGGGCAGGAATATCTCCCTGAGCAGCACTGCTTATAGTCCTCAGTGGAGGTGCAAGTCTTCTCTGTGTTAAGATGTCAGGCCAGAAGGAAGCTCATGTTTGGTGAAAGTTCAGACAAAATAATCTTGGTACAGGTAAAGTACTTAAGCCTAAATTTAGTTTTTTACTTAAGTAAAAATAAATTTAGGCATTACCTGCTTAAAACTTGCACAAGGCTACAACCCGGTCAATATTAATCAATGGGTAGGTGTTAATTAGTGTCTTGTTTCTCAAGCCAAACACCTCAAGTTGGTAAACCACTTTTAACCTCACTTCCAGGTAAATTATGTTTGGTTGCCCTTTTACCTGCTGTGCTCTGGATATAAATGAGCAGCAGCTCCCGGCAGACTCCCGCGAAAGGTTAGAGCCGCGCACAGCATCCGCGATGAACGCTCGGGATCGTCTCCGTGCAGACAGCTCCGCAGCAAACAACGCCTGCCTTTGATTAATTGGGACAAATCCTACTTTGATGGGAGTCCGAAAGGTACAGGGGCAAAAGCAGTTGTTAATCACTGTGTCTGCAGCTTGGTGTTGTGTAGTCCGGCGTGGGAAATATTGTTGTGACATCAATACTCATCTCTGGGATGGATGAGGCGTAATCCGTGTGATGCTTAAAGATACTCTGGAGAAAGTGGGAGAGTAACAAGGGGCCAGACCCTCATTTAAAATCTTTTCAGGCTGTGGATTGTCAAAATATCTCGGAAGGATTTTGGCAGCTTTGTCACTTCCCCTCCCCTGGTGCTCAGCTGTTATTTAATTATTAACATGCGTGGCTCGGGGTTGTCTCGGCAGGTGGAAGAAAAGTCTCTGTTAAAAGTGATGGGAGTAGACTTGAAAATCTCAGCCTCATGGTTTTGTGTAGGACCTTTTGGAATAGCACGAGAAGATAAAATGCCATGAAAAGCTGGATCCAAAGTCTGTCAAAGTCGGTGAAGTATTTCCATCACTTTGGTTAGCTCCAGGCTGATCCCCAAGAGTAGTGATGAAAGAGGGGAGTGGAGAGATGTGGGAGCAATCCCAGCCAGCCTCCACTCCTGTGGATCTGTTCGTTGCCCAACACTGCCCTACTAATTGCAGATTTGCCTTCATGCTTTTTGCCCCACTCTGGGGGACACATTGGCCCCTGTGTCTGCTTCAGCAATGTTACAGACCCCTTCCCAAGCCACAGCCTCCAGCCAAAGGCTGCCCCTTGCCAGAGACTTCTCCTGCTGCAGTAAAGCCTCTCAGGCTGTGATTTTTAATGGCATTTTGATGATAGCAGGAGCAGCAGTATATGGATTCACACCAGCCAAGGACCGTGTCTTCCTTCACTGAGGGAATGGGAAAGACTTTTTTCAGCAGAAGATACATCTGCCTTCAGAAGTGCCAGCAAATTCTTATTAGTGCAGACAAGATCTGGGGAGAGGTTCCCTCCCTGGTTGACATTTTTGGCAGTTCTCTGAATATTTTCCCCCTCTGTGATGAACATGGCATTGAAGATGTCTCGACCATCAGCATTTCAAACAGGAATCTCTCTTATTGTGGTTGGCACACTTTAAAATCTTCTCATCTGTAAAACATTTTCCCCTCTAATTTTGGAAGCAAAACTGCTGAGGCAATTAAGTTCCCCCATTTAGCTTTTCTAGGAGGTTTCTGTGCTCTTTCTCTTTTATCTTGGTCTCAGCAGAAGGTGCCATATTCCAACAAACAAGGCAGAAGGAGCTCGTTAGGTGTGTTTGAGCACTGGGCAATGTATTTGCTAGAAAAAGCAGTTTATGCTTCTAAGGATAACAGAGATGCATCTGTGCATTCATTCAGCAGCAGCATAAGCATGCACCTCACGTGCAGTAATGGTGGCAATTGAACAGTAAGGGAGGGATAGCAGACCCCGGGGGAAACTCCCCAAAATTTCACATTTATGCCCTATTATTACTCTTTTCACTTGCCAGCCTTTTTTCACACTGATGTGGCAAGGGTAAAAAAAAATCCCCAACAAACCAACTGAGGAGAACACCGTGAAATTTCCTGCTCTTCCTTTAATTTCAAAACAATATCCTCATTGTGTTTACATCTGTACTCAGTGAAATATATTGCCAGTTTTCCAGTATTCCCTGCCAGTCTGTTACTAATCCCCCTTCTAGTGTTTTCCCAATGACAGATGGTTACCATTGACAAAGTTTCTAGAAATTAGCTGGGATGCTCAGAAGTGCTTTTTGGCAGGGTGGGTACAGGGAAATTAGGATTAAATTGGTTTCAGTGTGGCACAAACACAGAGCTGGGTGAGCTGAACTCCTTTTTTTGACCACTTCTGCCTGGGATAGATAAGGTTGCTTTCCTCACTGTTGGTACCACCTCTAAATTACTGTGGATTATATGCAAACTTGATAAAATCTTTAACACTCATTTTCCCCAGAAATGGTGATAGTTTTTGCTTTTAGTTTTGGTAAGAAAACAGAAAAAAAATTGAGTCTCTTATCTGCTGTGCCAAAATTTTTTAGACTTGATATTGTTGGAAAAGATACCAAGTTTAAATATTTTTTTATACAACTTTAGTCCGGAGTTTCGTTCGCCTTTGCCCCGGGGCAAAAGGAATTTTAAATTTCTTTTCAAAGGACTGTTTCCTCACTCAAGGCTGATGAGCTTAACATCTCAACAGACTGGGAGTAGCATAGAAGATACACAAAAGATACTGACCGTCAGCTCCAAACATCACCCCTGGCATGGCCAGAGACACCTGGTCTGGGAAAAGAGAGATGAGAAAACCAAGAATGAGAACCTAATTAACATCGAAGATCAATAACCAACAGGAAACCAAATACTGAGAACTGTGTAACTTGGGACCAATGAACATTGAACCAATGAGATTCTGTGGATTTTGACTCTGTAAGTATGTGAAAAATCTGGTAAAATTCGTGTGTCATTTAATGATTTTCTCTGCACAACCCAGGCTATGTGTGGGTGAAATGATTTCTGTTGTGCATCCTGGACAGAATAAAGTAATGCCTTGATTCTCTAACACTAAAAATATTGTTGGAGAGTTTTTGTTTTTCCCATTATTTCAGTGACAATATGAACTTTTTTTTCCCTCAAATTTGACTTGATTGGTTACAAATACTTCTGAAGACCAAACTCTAATTTATAATCCTTAAGTGCCTGAAAATATCCCTTTGTTTTCATAGTAATGTGGGATTTTGATATTCTGTTGGAGGTTCCCTGCATTTCTGCTCTTTCCTATGAGGGCAGTTTAGACTTTCTTTTCCGCTGCCCATTTTGAAAGATGGATGTTCCTCTGATCTTTGAACTTCTCTACTTTCCATCCAGGTGCTGATCACATCACCTGCCAGGTAAATCTCTCAGCAACCCTCAAAGGACAGATGGGATGGCTCAGACCAGTATTTACATTTTTAACTTATTCCAGTTTACCTGAAATACTGCTGCCAGGACAAACTCTCTTCTGCTGCATCAAGAACATGAGGGAGGAAAAGTGTCTGAGCTCCTTTCAGCTACATGCACTTAATCTGTGCTTTTAAGGGAGAAGAACTTGGTATTCTTTGATTTGCAGCCTTTTTTTCCCCTTGACAGCTACTGCAATAACTTGGGTGGTTCTCTTTCAGACTGCTCATTCCTCCTGATTTTAGAGAGAATTGTAGTGCTCAAGCTTGCTGAAAATTACTCAGTGAGGGATTTTACATGTTCACCTCATTCAGGAAAAATAACTGTGGGAATAAACAGTTTTGACCTCACAGAGGTGAAACAGAGTTGAGTTTATTTACACCAGCTGAGCACCTGACTGAGCCTATCCAAACCTGACAGTGATCTTTTCCTTTCTCAGCTGTGATTAAAATATTTTCTGTCTTAACCAACCTTAAAGGCCTTAGAGGCCTGCTCTCTGCTCCATGCCTCAATGTGTCAGCTGGGCTAACGTTGCATTAGTTGTTTGTCATGCAAGACAGACAAGGAGCTTGGGTTTCTTTCAATTCAACAAGACTTTTGCTGATTAACAGCATCAGTGTTTTCAAATACTGCCAGCTACCATGGTCTTGTTTGAGAAAGGTTGAGTATTTGGAAACTAAATGACAGAAATATGAACAGAGCAGTACATACAGGTCTGAAAACAGATTAAGTATTAAAGCCTTTGAAACAATACATGAGTTTTCCTCCTTAATGTGAAAATGATGGCTATCATCTGGTTTGTAAATTCATATCAGATGAACATCTTGGAACAGTTAGAGCTAAAGAGCAGAAGATGTACAACTGAATAGAAGGGAAAAAACTAAAACTACCCTCTAAAGATAAGGGAAGGGATCCACAAATACTTCATTAGATAGGGAAGGGATCCACAAATACTTCATTAGATAGTCTGTGGTACTTGATGTTAGCTGGGGAGCAAGCCTTCTACATTGGAGAAGGAATTTCTCCTCTCCAAAAGTGGGCACCATGATATAAGAAAGATATCAAACTGTTCAGAGTATCCAAAGGAGGGCAGCAAGGATGAGGGGAAGCCATATGAGGAGCAGCTGAGGTCACTTGGTCTGTTCAGCCTGGAGAGGAGGAGGCTGAGGGCAGATCTCATCGCAGTCTACAAGAGAGCATTGTGAGGGAAAGAGGAGGGGCGGACACTGATCTCTGCTTTGTGCTGACCAGTGGCAGGACCTGAGGGAATGACATGAAACTGTGTCAGAGGGGCTTAGGCTGGATATTAGGAAAAGGCTCTTCTCCCAGAGGGTGCTTGGATTCTGGAAGCACCACGCCTGCCAGAGCTCAAGAAGCACGTGGGTAATGCTCTCAGGCACATGGTGTGATCCTTGGGGTGGTCCTGTGCAGGGCCAGCAGCTGGACTTTGATGAGCCCTGTGGGTCTCTTCCAACTCAGGATATTCTATGAGTCTATGAAATATGTCTCTTTAAAGTAATTTGGATGAAAGCTCTACACAACTCACTTCTGTGCTTATACTTCAACAAAATTTTAGCTGTCTGACTTTGCATCTCTGTTGCCAGAACCCATTTCATCACTTCACATTAAGTGAAGGAATCAGGATCCTTGAGAGCTTAATGGCACAGAGAAGAAGGATGGCTTGGGACTGCATCCATCATAGCAGGGCAAGCAGCAATAATTAGGGTTAAACTGCAGAAGTGTCAAGGTGGGAGAAAGCTGGAACCAGAGGTGTTGATGAAATGCTGTTGTCGGCAGTTTTATAATGCCTGTGTGGCATGTGATTGAAAATTACTGTGCTTTCTAATAATCAGTGCAGCTCGATTTAAAATGCCTTGTTTAAATAACCATTTTGGAAAGAGTCCCTACTGTTTTCTGGACTAGAAAACTTCAGGATTCCTAGCCTTAGGCATGCTTTTCCTGGCTGCCCAGGCATTTGAGGAAGGACTCACTATTTCTGCTGGGTCTCTCACCTTCCTCCCAGCCTGCTGGGCAGCACACACAACCCACCATCAAGCCCAAGAGTATGCTCACCAGGAGCTAAGCAATGTTTTAGAGAGCTGGGCAAAATAAAAGAAATTATCAAAATAGGGCTGAATTTTCAGCAGGAACAAATCCATGTATTTCCCCAGTTATCAACAGAGCGATGTTGATTTATACCAGCTGCAGATGTGACCTAGGTCACAACTCTCTGCTTCATCTCCCGTGCTGGGTGATGCTTGGAGGGTTTTGCTGAAGTCTCATGGCTCAGAACCCCTCACTGAGCTGGGCCCCACATGTTTACTGAGGACTGTACATTTTACCCTTACATCCTCAGTGTGCTGAGCCTGTCCCACGGGGTCACAGCACGTCTTCCCCCACCAGGGTCACAACTGACATGCTGGCCAGTAATGGGAAGTGGCACTGTGCATCCGGGAGCAACAAAAGGAAAATGTTGAAAAAGTGACATTTTTTTCACATTTCCCAGTCTATGATGTGTAAAGTCAGAGTGTGCCTGAACACTGTGTCCAGAAAAGAGCTGCTTCTGCCCTCCTCATGCCAGATTACACTGCAGGACTCAAAAAGGCTTCTGAGGCAAACAAACTGGGGGCAGGGGACTTCCTCACTCTTAATCTCACTGTTTTGAAGTAAAAACAAAGGAGAAGTAAAGGGTGTTCTTCTCTCATCTACCCCTCAACCACAGTCAGATCCATTTATATCCAGCTCTTTCAGTCTGGTTGAAATAAGTGGATTTTCAGAGACAGGGTATTTCCCTTCCCTGCAGCATTGCTGTAGGAGTCTGTCCCTGCTTGTTACTGGAGAAATTTTATAGCCCGGCAAGTTGAGTCAACAGTCTTTTCCCAAGTGTGGAAAAAAACACCCTTGTTCTTTTAGCTCTGGGATCTTCATCTCTCAGCCCTGGGTAATTTGGATTAGTTGTTACTCATGCAAACAGTGCCTCTTCAGTTTAGTTTGATCTCATTTCCACCCAGGAAAGAGTTTGAGGGCCTCAGAAGTGTGCTGAGAGCCTTCTACTCCCAACGAGCTCCTTCTATCACTACTCTGTAAATTCAAACATCTCCTTTAAAATCAGAGCAAAAGCAGAGTCTCAGTGTTCCTGTGAGCCACAGTTATGGCAAAAGCCTTCCAGAAAAACCCTTTCAGATGCTGAGCAGAAGTAAAACTATCAAGGTCACCTCTGGTTTGATCTTGGCATGTGCTGCACATTCCTCATTTCTCTAAACTCTGGCAAGGGCATCAGCATCCCTTTAGGGAAGAGCTGCTTGCTTGGAACAGTAAGCAGCTCTTCCAAAACCTGGTTGTGGGCTTGTCCCTGCCAGGTGAAGCTAATTGTGCTAAGGAAAACTTATTTTATCTCTTAAACCTTGTCTGAGCAGACTTCAGGCAGCAGCCCTCGGTGGCTCGAGGACCTCAGCTGGCTCCGGGTGTCCCAGCACAGGTTCGGAGTGGAGTCACTGGGAGAGAGCTGACACATTAATTACATTGATTAATAAGGCAAGAATGTGGTGCTTTTTTAAGGGATACAATGCTTTCTCTGCTTTCAGAAAACTTTCAACCAAGGTAAGGCACCTTCCTAGAAAGCAAGCTGTATTTTCAAAATGGTGTAGAAATCCCTGGGGGAGTTTCTCTGCCCTGCACCATGCAGAAGATCAGCTGGGATTATTATAGTGATCCCGCTGGCCTCAACATCTGTGAAAGTTTGCTGCAGCTCCTTTGTTACTCTGCTTAGTAGGAGGTGACTTATTATTTTTTTCCTGTTGGCGTATTATCAGAGGAGATCAGACTAATTGTGTATTTATCTGGAATTACAGTTATGAATCTGCTCTAATAAGGCAGTAATTCATATCTTGAGTGATTTATGGCCTGAGCCTGAAAGCCCTCTGAATCCTTTGACTCCACTGGGATTTCCTAAGGCAAGGTCATTGCAGAATTGTGCTTCCTTTTGCTGCTGATGCCCTGATGGTGTGGAACCAGCACCTTCACAGCGCCACTTATTTGTTAGCATTTATACGAAACATCACAAGCAGACCTAGAATAAATGCAATTTATATACTATTTTCTTATTCACCTCATTTAACAGCTCCCAAAGTCCTCTCCTGCCGTCCTCTGCTGGGGTACTTAGGTGATTTGGGAGGAGTTTTAGGAGGCAATTCTTCTTCACCCTGGAACTTCTGCAGTTAAAATTCATTTAGCTCCAACAAAGGAGAGTAAAAAAGAGTGTTTATAGTCCCTGTGAAATAATTTTAACCTAGGACTCAAAAGACAAAGACTGCTGTTGAATAGCAATGTTTATTTAGCATTTTAGCATTTAAATCTTTCTCTGAATGTGTCTTTCCTTTTGAACTGGAAGCATAAGTTTCACTGTTTGCCTGCAAAACTCTTTTATTTTCATCTCACACTGAATCCCCAGAAAATCCTCAAATATTCTTGTAAATCTCAAAGATACTAAGGAGTTAGCCCCCCTTCCTCCCCATTTAGACCTTTGAAGGCTGGTGTGACTAGAATGATTTTGGAGTTATAGTTCAGAGTCGGAATAAAAAATGAAGGGAAGCATTTCGCAATACCGTAGCTTGTACAATAACTAATTACTTATAGATTTTAGGTCACATTTGAAAAAGACAAATGCTGAAATAAATGGATAATCACTTGGAGCTACCATTAACAGTTTGTTTAAGCACTTTGGGTTAAAATCAGCCCGGTGTCACAGCAGAGCAGCTGCCTGCATCAGTGCATGGTGGTGCCAGTGCCTGTGAGAGCCAGACGGGCTCCTTTGCAGGATGAGAAACACTTGGAGCTGGGGCTTGTGCACTGCACTGGGTGCTTGGCTGGGCCTTTGCTGGACCATGCTGGTGGGAAGAGTTAATCAAGCCAAACCTGACCTGTTCTGACACCAAGTGAGACAGAAAAAAAGTCTTAGGGTTTTGAGGCCAGATGCTGCCCTCCACTGTGATGTTTAACAGAAAAAATGAGGAAATGTGCTGGCAGATTTGTGGTGATCTGATCTAAAACATCAGAAGACTTCAGAAGAGAGGGATGAAAATACAATTAGTGACCTATATATGATGTGATGAGTTTAAACTTTAGATGTAGCATGCATGTGTATTAAAATTGTTACCTGTCATATGAATGTAATGCAGAAAATGAATTCCTTTATTGCATATTTTAATACAATGTCTTAAACTCATTAATTGCCTTTTTTACCTTTGCAGGAATCATCAATAATTTTTCTAAGGAGGTGTGTTATGATGCATTCAGCATAAACTTCAGGCTTTGGAACCCTGGAGAACTGGATTTTAGCTGGATTTGTGTCCTCAAGGGTCTTTGCTAACTTACTGCATAAATACATGTGAGCCAGCAAGATGGGACAAAACCACCCAAAAGACCCCAATTCATCCCAAACATCTTCAGATCACGAGGAACAGTCAGGGACAGGGGTGGGAGCATCTGGAAATAACATCATTCCTAAGGGAAAGTGTTCAATTTTAATTAATTGTATCCCTTTTATCCATGACAGTGTAATTGCATTTTGCTTAACTAAGTCTTTTTAATTGGTGCTGGGCATGAATGATAAGCAAAGCTGTACCACTCCTTGTTAGCTGTCACAGGCAGCTCTTTCAGGGCAGTGCAGGAGGGCTGGGGACTTTGAAGCTGGGCTGGAGCAGCTGGAGCTGGGCATTTGGGAGGGATGGGGTGTGGCCCCACAAACCAGCCTACAGATCTCAGGGCCACCCTTTCTGTAGATGCAAAAGGATTTTTTGTTGCTCGCTAACCATCCCATGGTGACTTGTGGCACACTTCCTGCCCCAGTGGAGGACCTTCTCTTAGAGAAGTGAACATGTGAGTGCCCTCCAAACCTGCTGCACAGGGATCCCAGTGCTGAGCTTCAGGCTCCAAATGCCACTGCTGGCACTTGTGTCCTGCCCCACAGGGGTGAGGTTGGGGATGAGCTGTGCAGCTGTCCCTCCTCTCTCCCTCCAAGGGGACACCTCTGCCATGCTGGCAAAATCTGAGGGTTTGCCTTAAAAATTGTGTTTCTAGCGATTAAAGAGTGGGGAGCAAGACCTGTACAAGTGTCACAGCTGCCCAGCAGCCTCTCACAAACCATCAGGTACAAGGGGCTGCACCACAGAGACCTAAATCCATCTGCTCTTATTTTGCAAAATCCCTTTCTTGGATGACTGGTTGACCCCTGCTGCATTTACCAAGGACTGAAACCACCACAGCCTGCCTTGTTCCCTCAAACCAAGCACCCCACTCAGGTTTTTGCCTCACTGTGTGTGCTGTCAGCTTTTCCACGGGATAAAACACATTTTAGTCCTTTCCTGTGACAGAGGTGGGTCATCACAAGCATCCTCTGGTTGCATCTCCAGACCTTTGTGGCCACCACTGCCACCCCACTCCTGGGATCATAGAATCATGGAATGATTTGACTTGGAAAAGACCTTAAAGGTAATCTAATTTCAAATCCCTGGGCAGGTACATCTTTTACTAGACCAGGATGTTCAAAGCCCATCCAATACGGCCTTGAGCACCTTCAGGAATGGGGCATCCACGGCTGTTGTGGGCAGCCTGTGCCAGTGGCTCACTACCCTCACAGTAAAGAATTTTTCCCTGACAGTTAAACTAAAAGAGATTAGGTGTAGATTAAGGCTATTCCCCCTTGCCCTATCACTACATACCCTTGACAAAAATCCCTCTCCAGCTCTCCTACAGGTATTTGGAAGGTGCTCTGAGAGCTCTCTCTTCTCCAGACTGAGCAGCCCCGGCTCTCTCAGCCTGTCTTGCTAGGAGAGGTGCTCCAGCCCACTGAGCACCTTCGCAGCCCCCTCCGGCCTCGCTCCTGCAGGCTCCTGGATACCGCTCCTGTGCCGGGCTCTGAGCTGCTCCACGCGGGGTCTCAGGGGAGCGGAGCAGAGAGGGATGCTCGGATCCCCGGTTCCCCGCGGGAGAAGGCAGCGGGGACGCGGGGCAGGGACAGGGGCAGGGACAGGGACAAGGGCAGGGACAGGAGCAGGGACAGGGGCAGGGACAGGGGCAGGGACAGGGGCAGGAGCAGGGACAGGGACAGGGACAGGGACAGGGGCAGGGACAGGGCAGCCTGGGGGCCGATGCCGCGGGGCTCCCGCAGCCTCTTGGCGGAGCGGCGGCGGCCCTTGGGCTCCCCTTAGTGCCGGCAAGGAGCATTGGAGAGCCCGGCTCCGCGGCGGGGACGGGCGCGGTACCGGGAGGAGCCGATGGGTCCCGGCGGCTCAGCCCGCAGGTTCCGCCGCATCCCGCCAGGACGGGTCCTGCCATTCTCCCTGCAGGGAGACCTTTACTTATCCAACGTAAATTGCATCAATCGCATGGGATCCAGGAAAGCCCAGTTCAATATTTTCTCCCTAATATCTACAGGTGTGTGTGTATCATTTTATTTCTTTATCTATTCGAGCATTTATCTATTTATCTATCTATTTATTTATTTATTTCTATTTAACACCAATTGATAGCTTATTCATGCTTTGCTGTATTTTTTATTTGTCAGCGTTTTTCTTTACTGGAGCATCTAATTTCTAAAGGAATGAAAAGCTTGGCTTTATACATCAGGTAAGTAAGGGGTATCCCTACCATAGATAGCTTAGGAAATGCTGACAGAGAAGGCAAGGGACTTAGCTAAGGTCAAAAACAAGTGCTGTGCTAAACCAGGGTAGTATGGCACCTGGATCCCAGGCACTTATTTTTGCACTTTAATGTGTGACCAGCATAGTTTCTGAACAATATTTATATTTGCTCGCCAGAGAGATCATCTGATGATTTCTGAGCATCTGCTGTCTTGGGTATATGCACTTCTCTGGGGTTTTAAGCTCAGGTTCACAACTGTAGCATGATGAAGATGGACTATCCAGCTCAGCTGCAGTAAGTGCAGGTTTCTGCACACTGATCCTATTCTCTTACTGCTCTAAGCTAACGTGGACCATCCCCTCCCCTCCCCTGTGGACTTAGAGGTCACACACGTGTGACCTCCTGCAGATGAGCTGATGTCAGGTAGCTGGAAAAGCTGTGAACTGGCTCACATGCCTGAGCTCCAATTGTTTTGTGACAGCTGGGATGTTTCGGGTTACCTGTGGGTCTTGCAACTGTTATTGATTTGTGAAAAATTCAACTTTCTTTGTCAATATTTCTATGACCTGGCAAAGAGGCAGAGAAGCACAGCCTGATGAAATTGGGTTTGCATCATGAAGAAGAGCTCCATGGAGGGCAGAAGCAGCAGCAGCTCCCAGGACAGACTCAGTGTCCCATCAAGCACACTCCACCCCAACATCCTCGCTGTGGTTGCAGTTGTGGTCACCCCAGCCGCGCTTGTTACAGTCCGTAATTGAAAGTTCACTCCCTGTGCAACTTACGTCATCAAGCCAAATTTGTCCAGTACCTTTGGAAGATTAAACAAACAAACAAACAAAAAACTGTTGGATAGGATGGGAGAAAGAGGAATATGCCTTTTTTCCTTAAGAGAACCCTGTGGACAGTGGGTTGTATGGTTGGCTTGTTGGAAATCAAGCATTTGGGCACAGTTCAAGCAGCACTTGACATGCAGCTGCCTCATCCCAAGAGGAACGAGATCACTGGCTGCTGGGGTAGGTAGGTGGCCTTGCTGTGGTGCTTTTTGTGCGTGTAACCACCCGTGCCAGGCCTGGAGGGGTGTGAGCTGTTGAGGACTCACCTGGTGAGGCTGTGAAGAAGGTGACGGCTCGGCTGAAGCCCAGCATTCGGCAGACGACGCCGGCCTCTCGGCTGGACCAGCCATCGTCACAGATTGTTCCCCAGGACCCTCTGTAGAAGATTTCCACACGGCCCCTCCTGTCTCCTCCCACGATTCGTACATAGTTACCAGGGCCCGCTGAGAATTCAGAGGAGAAAATAACTCTATGGGTCGTGCAGGCATAAGGAAAAAGGCACTGACAGACAGAAGAAGAGACCACCGAACCAGAGGGGACGTTCCCATCTCCAGGGTGGGACCAGAGGTTACTGGTAGCTCAAATCCAAACAATTCAAGAGCCCCCTGTGTTTGGAGACACCAGGCTGCAGCTCAGAGCACAGGCTCCTTGGCTCTGTTAGCTGTGCTCTGGGTTAACCAGCGTGAGCAGGGGGGTATTTTGGTCCTGATCTCAGGTAGCTCTGATATCAGAAGGCAAGAGAGAGAAGAAGAAAAATCCAGTACCTTCTCCTTTTTCACCTTTGCTCCCTTTCACTCCTGGGGAACCTGTTTCAATTAGAAAAGCAAACATTTGACAGTTGCGTGTAGAAAAATCTGGTTATTATCTAGTTCTGAATACTTGTGTGAGTTAGAGATGTCCAGACTCCTCCCCTTGTAGAAAAGGAACACCCTGAAGTGACCAAGGGTATGTAAAAGAAACATGGCAGGAAAAGTAGGATAACATACAGCAAAGTATTTCCAATGTGTGACCCAAGAAAAGGGCCACTGTCTAAATGCCATATATTCTTTCACTTGTGGGAAGTGTTTCTCATTCCCACTGTTACCTGTAAAATGACATCTCTGATAGACTTTGGGATCTCCAGAAGCAGGCGTGGTATCTTCCAAAGCACTTGCAGGAAGACCTACATCCTGGGATTTATCTCCATGGAGAGCAGAAAGGTGCTCTCAGCAGTCCTCCACACTTCTGTGGACCATCTTGGTCTTGAGGGTAGGGGTGTTTGAAAAAACCCACTGAGCTCTTTCCCCCAAAGCTACCTCTGGAAAGCACTCTTTGCTGTCTCCTTCTGGGGACCAGGAGATGACATGCACCCAGAGCATGGAGCCAGCCCAGTTACACTTCTTCCATCCTCCAAATGCAAAGCTCCAGAGGAGGAGTGCATGGAGAAGCCCCACACAGAATCTAGTTTATTTTATTTCTGAGGATTCTTCTACTATTCTGAGTGAACAATTAAAAGAAAAAAGCATCTGGAGCACTGTTTGCTTCCTATGGGCTGTTGTAACCACTGCTTTGTTTTTTCTTTTTTTACTACAGGTCTTATGTTTTTTTGAAACATCCTGTGATTGGAAGGGGTGGGATTAAGGATGGAGAGTAGCTGTAGAGTTGGCCCTTTTGAACAACTTTTGTGCCCTACAGTTAGCAAGGTGTAGTTAAATGGCCTCGCTGTTAGGTGCTTCCAATAGCTTTGCTATTGCATGTTCCTGATGCCGTGTTTACATGGGATTTATCCCAGGCACAGGGTGTCTCTGATGTCTCTGAACAAAGCAAAGAGGAACGTGGGTTGTTCCAGTTTTCTGTGAAATTGGGGATTTGAGAAAATCTAATGCATCTGTGTATTTGCATGTCTTTTAACACACCTCCCAGGGTGTGTTACACACAGGGTGTGTAACACACCTCCCTGCACATTCCTTTATTAGGAAGGCTGATCTACAGTCCCCAACCCAAATGTGCCATCAGCTCCACAGACCCTGTGGCAAAGAGCCTTACCAGAAAACCCAGTCTCTCCCTTGGCTCCTTTTGGTCCTGGTTCTCCTTTCAGACCCTTAGTGCCATAATCCCCCTTGGCTCCTTTTTGACCAGCTGCGCCTGGGGTGCCTGGGTGGAAAGCAAAATGTCATTGCCTTTGTCCCTTCCTAGGGAAAGGACATGACAAACATTTCACATTGATGCAGAACACTGGAATGTGGCACCTAAAGTTCTTTGTGTCATCATCTTTGTATCAGAATAAATCATGCTATAAGAGTTTACCTGTTGGGCCCTGGTCTCCCTTTGCTCCCTTTTGCCCTGGAGGTCCTAAGATCATAAAAAATAAGCAAACAAACATTTATGAGACTGATGTTTATACATTTATAAAAGCTTATGCAAAGCAGTATTTACAATTGATTTTAACTCATCTAATTTTGGTGTCTACACTGTAAGCATCTATTTCTGAATCAGGTGTCTTATTTCACATCATAATCAGTGCAGACAATGTCAAACAACAAAATACAGGCAGTGGAGAAACATCTTCTCCTGAAGTTCATCTTAAACTGCTTCTTTGTTTGTGCATTTTCAATTTATACCAAAATTCAGGCACCATCACCCCTCACACCTATTACAGATGGCAGAAACAGCCCTCTGGTGAGCAGCCAGCCCACAGCAGCCTGGCAGAGCCCCAGGAATGCCATGGCATTCTGGCATGCATTGGGGGTCCAAGAAGAAGACTCAAGAGGTCTCCTCTTGGCGGTGTAGCTCCCTTTCTGGTGTTTGCATGAGGTGTGTTGTTGACCCAAAACCTGTTTTATTCTCCTTTACCTGCAATTCCTTGTTCTCCCTGTACACCTTTGAGTCCAGCAATGCCTTGTGCTCCTAAAATCAAAAAGAAATCAGTAAGGGTGAACCCATCACACAAAGTGAGGCCAGAGTAGAAGGTCAGTGAGTTATAGTTTTGAGCAGAGCTGTACCTGGGCTACCTTTGGGGCCCTGGTCCCCCTTCTCCCCTTTCTGACCAGGTCTGCCTTCAGGGCCAGGACTTCCAGGAGGTCCAAGCTGTCCAGTTGCGCCTTGAGGTTGAGTGAAAGCAGCACAATATGAAATGCCAAACAACTCATGAAGGAAATAAAAAGACAGACAGCTCAATCACCAGCCCTTGCACGCTGAGCTGAGCCTATGAAGGCAAAACAAACGCTGGCTGTCTCCAAATTGCAATCCTGGCAGTGCTAATCATAGCAATGCAGTCAGGGATGATCTGGAGTGAAAGGCTGCATGGAACCGGGTCCTGGCTGACTGCCAGCCTTGAAATGCACAAGTTCTTCCCAAAAGAGCAGCCAATTTCTGCCCTTGTGTGCGCACAGGTGCCAGGCAGGAGGCCATGGCCCTTCTTTCCCTCCCAGTCTCCTGCACAGTGAGTGGGGCCCACAAGAGACAGCCAAGACTGGGATGAGTTTGGATGACATTGAAATGTTGGCATGGTTTCTTCATCTAATCATCATCTTCTCTTACCCATGCTGGGATCTAGACCAGCTGCAGCTCTCCCTGTCACAAAACACCACATTAAAGAGATCGGTGTTATGCCTCTACAAGAAATTGCACCTTCTGTAGAGCTTACCTGCCTCTCCTTTCGGCCCAGGAGGTCCAGGCTTCCCCGGGCTCCCTGTAACAACACCCTGGCATCAGTGCAGACCAGGCTCAGCCCAGCCCCTCTGTGGGGCAGCCCTGCACCCTGTCCCACCGTGTCCTCTGCACTTACCCTGGAAACCTTTCACTCCTGGGAATCCCTGCTCTCCCTTAGGACCTGTGGGTCCCGGGAGCCCGGCGTCTCCCTTCTCGCCCATGTCACCTTTCTGTCCTTGGGAACCTATCAAACAGCACAGCACACACATGTAAATTGAAAAAAAACACCAAACAGATTTGTTGTCTCTGCAGCCTCTGTCTGGCCACAGCAGCAGCAAGGTTTGGCCTCACACCTGCATTCATTTGCCATTCGGTGACCTTGTCACCATAAAGGAGGACAGAGCTGGCCTGTCTGACCCACATCTGGCTCTGTCAGCCTCCCTGGCCAGATGTTTGTCTGGCCTGCTTTAAAGGCTTGCAGTGGTGCCATGACAACTCTCCAATCTATTCCCCAAACTATCCCTCCTACTGGAATGTTTTCTCCTCTAGTTAAATATCCCTTACTGAAGTCTGAATGCTTCCCTTCTGCCAGACACAGTGGAGATACAGGGCAGCACATTCCACTCCTGTTCTTCCAGAGAGTTCTGCCATCTCCCCTTAACCTTGTCTTCTCTGAACAGGTGATCAGCATGCTCCAAAAGAGCTGAATTACTTGAAAATACCTCATTTGAAGACTTCTCCTTCATCTTTCTGTTCTAGAATTATCCCAAAGTCCTTGCCTTTTGGTGTTCCTCCTACAATCACTCTTCTCTTCTGGAGCATCTTGTTCTAATGAGAGCATTGGGGCATTCAGGATCTGATGGAAGACCTGAGGAAGCTCTTAACAACCTGTTCAACTCTCCTCTCTGCTCTGCACCACACATATCACCTGCTTTCTTTTCCTCTCCTGCTTTCATAGCAGCTCTCCATAATGCATGCTACATGGGAGAAACACATTGCATAACACCTTCTCCTTCAGGTGTACAAAGCCAGGCTTATGTAAGATGCTCACAAAGCTCTCAGGAAGAGGTTCCACTAAAATGAGGATTAACATCCACATGCTTGTGCATATAAATTATATTGTATTATTTTATACCATAGAAATCCTACTGCAAACATCACTGCTTTAATCTAGGATGGGCTGATAATTGAATATCTGTGGCTTTCATTAGACAAAGGTCACTCTGTAAAGAGACTTCCATGGTGCAGAATCAACATTTTGCATCGCCCCTTCCCCCAGCCTTCCTTTGGGAGATTTGCTGAAGCATGACATGAAATTAAACCCCAGCAGATCAGGTCAAGTGTCCTGTTTATCCAGCTCCCTCACTGACTGGAAAACCACACTCAAGGCTGCTTGGATTTTTATGAATACTGACCTATGAAAACTTCTTCTGGTGTTTTATGTAGAATGGGTTTAAAAAGAAATGTATGTGAGAACATTAAAAATGTTAAGATAGTGAAGAAGTCTTACCTGCAAGCCCTAGCTCTCCTTTTTGTCCTTTCACTCCTGGACCACCACTTGGGCCAGCAGGACCAGGAGCTCCTTTGCTCCCCTTCTCCCCCGGGGGTCCATGTACTCCTGCAAGGACAACACCATTTTTCTGATGCTTCCTGGGGTGCCATGTGTAGTCAGCACCAGCAGCAGGACACCCACACCAGCTGTGAGCATGAGCCAAACTCCACTCTCTGTGCACTTGAAAATGGTCCTGGTGACAGTGGGAAATTGGCCCACTGTGACTGTTGCACACTGACTTTTAAAATAAGATTTTTTTTCCAGTTAAGTTTTGCTTTTGCTCACATTAGCTTTACATAGGCTTATTTCCTTCAGATCCAATGACATTCTTACTCACTTACACCTTGGCTGAGAACAAGATTGCTCATAAAATCATCCATAAAGGCTCTTTATGTTCATCCACAGAAGTAATTCAGGTGTCAAAAAAGCCTTACCTTGGTCTCCCTTTGTCCCTGGTGGTCCTCGTAACCCTGGGATGTAAAATACATATATCAGCTGACACACATCATCTATTCACAGTAATGGCTAAGAAGAAGAGATGAATTTTTAAATCATCCTTTGCTCACACAATTTCAGTCACCAGTGAGGCCAATCTTCAGCTGGCAGGGACCAGAACAACCACTTGAGTAAAGTCCTTGGAGCTCAGCTGAGTGCTCAGCTGGGCAGGGGCCAGCTTGTCTTCCTGCCAAGCCCAGCTCATGGGGACCATTGGGGAGATCTTTCATGAAAATGCACTGAACAATTGGGCTCTGATGTGTAATAACACTGCTTGGCAGGAGGTGCTGTTTCAACGTCCTGAGTGCAGCCAGGAACATATGAAAACACAATTTTTAATTTTTTTTTTCCTTTAGAAAATCTCATCAGTATAGCCAAGAAGTAGGGATGGATGAGTTACAGACCTGACCTAACAAGGGTTGCATCTTAGATCATCACCAGAGGATCACAGAAAGTGTTGCCTGGTCCAGCCTCTGCTCAAAGTGGAGCCAGCGTTAGATCAGGACTTGCTTTGTCCTCACAGTCTGGAGATATTGACCTCCTGTGGCAGGGCCAGTTCTACCCAAAGCCTCAGGTACCCAGGGCAGCAGCTTGTGCATGGCTGTGGGGGGCAGAACTTGCACCCAGCTCATTCCTGAGTCTGTGCCAATGTTTTCCTAGGGAGAGGGTGTGCATCGACCTCTGTGGGAGCACCTGGGCTAGCCAAGGCTCCTGGAGGATCAGTGAAAAGCCTCACGGGCTTTGCACCTGCTTTTTACCAACATACCTGGTAGACCAGGATCTCCTTTGCGTCCAGGAGGCCCTGAAATAAATATTTAATGGGTATTTTTTAGTAGTCAGCAGTCGGTGAGGAACACAGCAGTATGGGATTGGGGTGTGGGCTGGAGACACAACACTTTTGGAGGGCACCTAGAGTCCAAATCTACAAGTCACAGGAGGGAAGAGGAGCCCAGAGCTGCACGTGCAGCTGCAAGGGGATCTGGGGGTTTGCACAGGGCAGTGTTCCAGCTCCTACAGGTGCTCCCTGGTCTGGAGTTGAATACTTGACATGAGGGCATAACTAACTGACAGGAAGATTAAATCTTGCCCTATTTATTGGATCATCTAAACTGGGTTTTCAGCCCTGCTAGTGATGCAGAGGAGCCAAGTCTCCCCACTGCAGAGCCAGCACGGAGAGCCATACCTGCAACCACGGTGATGTTGTTCATCCTCATCATCAGGTTTGCATTGTTGCTTTTAATTATGGTGATTTCCTCTTCTAAGCTTCTCCTCCAGTTTTCTTCTTGTGTCATGAGAAAGTCCTTCCAAGCAGAGCTTCTCGACAAGGCCAGCTTGTTGGCAGAGTAGCTCTGCAGAATCTCTTCTGTATAGGAGGCATTTTGCTCTTGAAGCTTCAATATCTCTCTCTGCATCTTAAATACTGAGGAAACAAAAAGCCCATGCAATGAATACTTGCTGCCCGATCCGGCTGGGAAATGGTTTCTTGGCAGAGCAGTTCCTCAGCACCTGGGGGGGACACCGGGGGATAAAGACCACCCCTGTTTGACCCGGGGAGGTGGTTTTCATGTGCCAGTCCTCGCTGCAGCCAGGAGTGCAGCTGGGAGCGCTTTTGCAAATGCAAAGCACACACGCAGGGCGGGGGAATTGCTCCTGCAGCCGCTGCCTTGCCCGGCGGTGTGCGGAGGAGCCCCTGGGAGGTTGCAGGTCTGTGTGCTCATTCCCGCCTGCCCGTGCCCCCAGGAGAACCCAGCAGAGCTCTCTTTTAATGCCAAGCCCGTTTGATGCCAAGCAGGCCGGGCTGCAGCGTTACCTTGGTACATCAGCAGCCCCTGGACGGCCGTCAGCAGCAGCAGGTAGATGCTGAGGGCTGCCCGAGTGCAGCATGTGGACGCCTTTTTCTGGCTCCGAGGCTCTAAGAACCAAGAGAAGAAGGGTAGACGCTCTCCCACATTTCTCCCCTACAAGCTCTGCTTGCTTCCTGCCTCTCCAGGCTTGGCCACAGAGCTTTCCAGCGGTGTGCAAGGTCCCTCTGTGAGAGCAAAGCCTGCCTCTCCTCCAGGCTTTGCACTGCAATCTCCTCAGCCATCTTTTCCTTTGCTAATTTAACCAGCTCAGTTCCAGCAAGACTTAACCCAGCCTATATCAGTGTCAGTGTGGTGCTTTCCCCCTTTCTGCATCAACAAACTCCCCGTTTCCATCATTTTTAGCTGTCCCAGGCTGCCATTCAGAGGGTTGCTCAAAGCAATTCCTTCTCCATCCAGAGCACTGCATGTGTGTGATTCCAAAAGTGATGCATGTATGCATCAAAACAAATGAAAAATCAATAATAAACTGAACTGCAGAACAAATTGAAACAAGTCGTAAGATGTAAAATCAATCATTACCAGCAAGTGTAAAAGAAATAAATGGCTTTGTTGAATTTTGGCCTTCAGGGAGAAAAAAAGTATTTCAGAAGCATTGGTAACTACGTCAGACATTCAGTAAGTTACCCTCAATTGAGGTTTTTCTTTTTTTTTTTTTTTTCCAAAGTAATGTAATCAGGAGTTTAAAGTCTTAGTTCTAAAAGAGTACAGTATTTTAATTGGTTTTACAATAGAATGGCTTAGTCAGCAATGAAGTTTTTATATTCAGCTAAAAATTCATAAACTTACATTTTTTTATTGAGTCTGATGATTTTAGTATCTTAACTATTACACATGAAAGTCTTACTCAAGAAAATTAGACATTAAATCAGGAAAATAACTAATTTTTTTCTGATGCTCAGCATCAGCTTTTGGCTGGAAAGGGTAGATTGACATAATTCTACTTTTAAAAAGCAGTTAATTTACTAGCAAAATCACTGCAAAAAAGCATTTAATATGCAATATTTCAATTTTCTGTGTTGTTTTAGACCAGATAAAATCCATAAAAATCCATTGAACAAAAAGAAATCTTACCACTTATCTGAAAGGTTGTGGTAGCAGGTGAGGCAAACCCAATCTTTTCTGAAAAACTGAAAGAGTTCATATCACTCGAATTTCCTTCTTCCCCGTATTTATCTGTAATTTTCATGACAAATTTCTTGTGGCTATCCTAAAGCCTTGGGCAATTAAGAACTGGAGGTACTTCCTCTCTGCCTCCTGATTTAATATGCTTTCTGATATGCATTTCCTATCTGCTCAGCTTTTATATACTGCTAAGAACTCTGATGTGGTAATTTGAACAGTTCCTCAAAATACTCCACAGCTAAGACACTGAGCTGCTCCCATGTGCTCAGTTGGAGTCCAGGGAGCCTTGGGCAGGATCCTGAAAGATATTCAGCCTGGAGTTATTCAGCATCTCTGCATTGTGGCGGAGTTAGAGATGGACATTTTGTTTCTAACAAAAGTAAACCTCCTCAGGTAGCAAAGATTCCATGTTCAATGTTAGCTCGGCAATCACTCTCCTGGGAGGGGAGGCTGAGGGCTTTGTCACAGTGAAACACACAGAATGTGCACCAAGGTGACACCTCAGTGGCTGGGCATGACTCAAGTGCAAGGAAGGAAAGGATCAGGAGGGCTGTAAAGACAAGCGAATGATGGCGGGATGGGGGATGCTGAAACCCAAAAGGTTTGGGATGATATGGGGAAGAGGCACTTGCAGCCTCTTTGATAAGGTCTCTCCAGCTTCTTCTTCCTCTCTGATGAGTTTTTCACACCCACAGACACAATTCCTACCTCTTCACCATTTCATTGCCTTCATCCTGAAATCCCCCCTGGAACGTGGCATTCTGACATCTCCATTTGCGCTGGGTTTGACTTTTGCAAGGCAAAGTGACTCACCCAGGCCCACAGGCCGGAGCTGTCGGTAGGAGCTGGGCAAAGCCCTCCTCATCCACGCTGCCAGCACCACGCCCTGCCCTCTCCGAGGCGCACGGCAGTCGCTGTCACACCGCTGCAGGTCGCTGTCTGTCCCCGGGGCTGCTGCGTCCTCACTGCTTCTCTTGGCCATGCAGCGAAGTGTGGCACAGCTCCAGGCAGGGGCGAGCTGGAGATCCACACCCTGGCAGGGCAGAGTGGAGCCCTCTCTTCTGCACCTGAAGAACAAATCTCTGAAAGCCTTAAACCGCAGATACGTGGGGTTTTTTGAATCTGCTTCTGTGTTCTCCTTTCAAATGTGCTCGTGCAGCTGTGACCCGGTTTGTCCCCAGGAAGGAGGAAGAGGCATCCTCCATTTTTAAACATTCTGCTACACTCTGTGTAGGAATTGGGATAATTTGCTTCCTTGTGAAGGTGTCAGATATCCCCTTGAATTAGAGGGGCTCTAGAGGTTACCACCAATCTGCTGAGCCACAGTAAATGACAGTGCATCCTCTCCCATCATGGCATCACCTCCTCACTGGAGTAAGGGCTCATATCCAGCCCATTTCTGATGGTTCTGGTGGTTCACCTGACCACTCTGCAGAAGGCTGGAGCTGTCTACTCTTGCTGGGTGATGAGCTGGGAATGACTGTGCTTGTGCTGCCAAGTGGATGTTTATAGGGATGGATGTGATTCAGGTGCATGCAGAGAGCAGATTTACAGCAGAGAGGCTTTTAATAATACTTTTAGTTGAATCCATTTTATTTCAAAGTATTAAAAATGAGCTGGCAGATGTAGCTCTCAAAAGCCTGCTTAAAGACAAAAGGTGCAATGAGATCTTTGTGCCCTCCTTCCCTGAGAAAGAAGCTCAGGGATAAGTTTTCACCTGATTCATGGTCATGCTGTGGCCACTCTCAGTGGCCCAGTTGGCATGGGTGTAAAAACAGGGGTGGATTCCATTAATTTGACAGCCCTGAACTGCAGTGTTTTGGGTTTTGAAGCCCAATCCTCCACTTCTGGGGGGGAAGCCATGAGCTGCAGTTGCCTACCCAGCTGGTCAAACCTTCATAGCTATTTGAGGCAGCCTCGTGCAGCTCTGCAAGCTGGCACATTCTCATTGCTCAGTTGGGCATTTAGCTGCCTGGGAGGTTGTGGTGCACTTCTATCTGGATGTCAGCCTCTGCAAACAGGCAGCAGATTTCCCAGGGCACGTGGTGCCGAGGGTCTGGGCCACACCCTGGTGCCAGAGACTGTGTCCCAACATGCTGGCTCAGCCTTTGTGCGTGCTCCTGTCCTGCTTTCTGCTCTCTTTCATTTCTCACTACTGACTGCAGCAATAGGTTGACTCTGATTTTGCAATCAGGAAAAAAACAAAGAAAAGGAACTGCTGATTCAGTGCAGTCTCCCTAGGTTGATGTTTTGCTGAAGCAATGGGGTTATTTATAGAATAACAGATTATGGGACATTATGGGACACGTATGCTGGGCCATCAGCCTTACCCTTCAAGGGTAAGAAAAGCCCTGGTCCCTATCCTGCTGCTCATCCTGCCTCCCCTGACACTCAAGGAAGGGCTTGGTGTCCTCCAGCTCACCCCTTTCCTTCCTACATTCATGCAGATGATGCTCCTCATGTTGTCACTCTAAGTGTGCACCAACATGTGAACCGAGTTTTATAAACTGACCACAGCTGCCTCAAAGTCACGGGCCTGGGGGAACTGCTGGTGCTGGGAAAAGGAAGTGTCCTGGAAGTGGCTGGTGGAACAAAAAAGTCCCTGGCCATGCCCACTACCTTTCTCATCTTCCATCACTCTTGTCCTCTGCAGGCATTCGCCACCCCCAGGAGCTCATGGCAAAGCAAAGCGGTGCAACACCAAACTCCAGCCTGGCAATAGCTAAACCCATCAACAGCCTCCCAGCAGTGATTCTGCCAGGGAGCTTGGGCAGACATCAGCCTCCTCAGGATAGCCATTTATCCTGAAAGAACTGAAGTTGTGCTTCTTTAAAGACTTTTTTTTTTTCCCATGAGAGAAGATATCCTAGCTCAGAAGTGTTTCTCCATTCACCCACAAGATGTAATTTTTCCAAATTCATCTATTTGATTTCAGACTGTCTGAGGCATAAATGTGCAGCATTCAGGAGGCTATCATTCCTCTCCAAGGAAGTGGATGAGATAAACAGGCCCAACAATTGGGTAGGCTGGTGCAGGAACCTTCACCATTTCTGCTGCTGCCTCTAGACTGAAGTGAGGGTTGCAGCCAGGAAAGGTGACAGTCTACCCCTTATCCTAATACCTGCACCCATGTTCCTGCAGATGGGCTTCAAAATATCACAAAGTAATCCTGCCACAGACCACACTGCTCTCCCACAGAAAAAAAGCAAGTAGTTGTGGTTTGACCTGTGACACATCCCATGCATGTCCACTACAAAGCCAGCAATGACCAGAGCTGTACAACGCCCTTGTCACAACCTTGCTAGCTTGATTCTTTTTCCCCCCCTATTTTACCTGATTTTTCAGTCTTTTTTCTTTTTGCAATGAACAAGTTTGATGAATTTTGACATACCAGTTCTTGTGGTGGATTTACTCCAGCCATCAGCCAAACAGCCACCCAAACGTTGTCTCAGCCCTCTTTTGCAAAGGATGGGGTGCAAATGGAAGGTGAGAGGACTTGTGAGTTGATATAATGACAGTTTAGCAGGGAAAGAAAAAGATGCACTTGCAAGCAAAGCAGAAAGAGGAACTCATTCTCTGCTTCCCATGAGCAGGCAGATCGGCAAGTGCTTTTGGGAATCGGGCCCTCAGCATGCATGATGGCTTTTTGGGATGACAAATACA
Organism: Onychostruthus taczanowskii; assembly: GCF_017590055.1. NCBI lineage: Eukaryota > Metazoa > Chordata > Aves > Passeriformes > Passeridae > Onychostruthus > Onychostruthus taczanowskii. The sequence goes on from NW_024496526.1 coordinate 9,335,329, forward strand.
CAAACCACAAACATCTCTCCTTCCTCCTTCCTTCCCTGAACTTCTAATCTCTGAGTTTGACATCATACAGCCCAGAACATTCCTGAGGTTGGTGTGGGTCACACACAGTCTGTGTCCTTTCCCAATCTCTTGCCCAATCCCAGCCTGCTCCCAGGCTCAGTTTTGTACAAGTTCTGCCCACCAACAGCCAAAACATCCATGTGAGCAACACTGGCTTAGCCCCAGACCCGAAGCACAGCACCAGACTGTGCTGGGCTGCTGTGGGGAATGATACCTCCATCCCTGTCAGACCCAGCAGAGCCCTCACTGTGACAGTGTTTATCCTAAAATGCCTTGTTCTCCCCGAGGAAGGAGCAAGGACTTTGATGCCCGTGGGCATCAGGAGGCACTGCTGAATCCAGGGAATGCCAAGGCAGGTTGTGGGTGATCTGCCCACCAGTAGATCATGGAGGTACCACATCTGGGATCTCCCTTGTGAGTGTCCCACAGATTGTCCAGCTCAGCCCTGGTCAACATGTCCTGAAAAAAAAGTGTATCCAGCTCTAAGGGCAAGAAACGGTGCATTAAATGGAGATTTTCTGTGCCAAGAGAGACTGAGGCCAACACACGAGTTCTAATGCCAGGGCATTAAAGCAAACCTTGAGTCTGGACCCATATGGAAGCAGAGGCCTTGTTGTGAAGCTCCCCACATCCCTGCACAGCCAGACCTGTGCTCGGGGGGTCTGGCTGCTGCAGTAGCACCTGGGTACTTCTGGGACTGTGGAGAAGCACTTGTGCTAAAGCAATAAAACCCCCAGCACTGCCTGGCTGACATTTCTCCTTTCTAGCTTGATGTGTTGCTTGGCTTTGTTGTAGAGATTGAAAACAGATTTTCTTTCCCTTCTATGAGTTATGTTAATTTGTGTTTCATCAGAACTTGCCTCTTCTCCTCCTTTCCTTTTTTTTTCCCCTCCTTTAGGCTGGATCCAGCTGCACCATGAATTCAAGGAACCACCTGCAAAATATTTTAACGACTTCAACCTGCTCTTTGAGGTGAATTAATACCAGGGCAGCCTCTGCAGCACAGTGAAATAGTCAGGCTTGGCTAAGCAGGCCACCCTCAAAGCCGAAAAATATGTTCTGCAAGGCCGATGTGCCTGACAGGCAAGTTTGTTTTCAAGGTCTTTGTACAACATCTTCCTCCTCACCTCAAAGGCAGTTGTCCCATATTCAGGTAAGAGCTGATCCCAAGGACTGGATGAGACAGGCTGAGAAACAGGGGGGGGTAATGAGACATCACAAAATCAGCCACATGGAGGGTGGGTGAGGTCTGTTAATGGTCTGCTACAAGCAGCACAATTGCAGCTGATGGAAGGCGTCTCCCAGGGCTGGCTCTGCATTTAGCAGCTCAGTTCTGTAGGGAGAGATCAGCTGCTCCCTAAGGCTCCTCTTTTCTGGAATGCTTTGGTTCATCACATGCTTTCCACAAGGCCAAAAAGATTTCTCTAAGCACAGCACACAGTGTTGCCACATTCCTGCTTTCCTCCATCTCCTGGGCTTTTAAAATTCAAGGTTCATTTTTAATTTGCTAAGCAGCTATTAGCCGTATTAAATGATGCTGCAGGTGCTGTTGTGGTCCTTTCTGCCCCACAACCAACCCAACCAGGCAAGGAGGTCCTTAACTTGCCCTGATGTTTTTTTCAGTCAGAAAAGTCTCTGGGATTATGTGAGGCTCAGGGTCATTGTATTTTTAGATATTAAACTAGTCAGGTAGTCAGCACATTGTTCAAAAGGACATTCTTAAAGAGGTTTATTATTGAGTATTGTCCTTGCACTGGGGCACAGCCCAGTTAATTGCCTGCACATCAATGTGTTACTCTGGATTTATCTCAGGGTAAACATATTAAGGAGCTGATACTTGGGCTTCTACTAAAGGACACCACGGGATGGTTTTTCTGTGATAAGCTTTCTGGTACAAATTCCCATGTCCTGAATGCTACTGGCAAACACTTCAGCTTGAAAATCCATTAACCTGTAACCACCCCATGCCCCTTATTCAATGAATATGGAGAGCAAACATGTGTGAGCAGCTTTATACACAGGCTTGAAACCATCCCTGACAGCATATTTCCCTACAGAATTAACTCAAAGCAAGTGTCCTGTAAAACATGTGTGCAGTGCAAGGCACTAAAGCTCAGAGCCTGAAAATGCTCCAGCCTCTTCTCTCTCCAGGCTCCTTCCCTGCCTCTCAGTTTTCTGCTGTCCCTAGAGAGCAAAAGCAATCACTGCTGTTCACATCATCCCCTGTAATTGCTGCGGTGACACTGGGTGCTTCAGTGACCTGAAGTCATGACTTTCCCCCTTGAATTTCCTTCCTTCATCTCCTGCCCTGTGTGCTGACGTCCCTTTGCTGTCCTCTTGCACACCTTCCCTGGGTACTGACATGAGAGCGCAGCTCCTGTCTGCTCTGCACAGCTCTGCAAAAAACCTCAATTCCCTTCTGGCAACTCTCCTGCTTGCCTGTGACAGCCACGTGTGCCTGAGCTTGCTCAATCTCCTGCTAGGAAGTGATAAGCTCGGGTGTGAAACTTCCAGCATCAGCACATGGGGGAAAGCAACAGAAAAGGAAAAGATGCCTTTGTTGGGAGCTTCATTGCCACGCTCCAAGGCACAGCACCCACCAGAAACCACAGTCAGTTTGCAATCTCTGCCTTGCTCCAAACAGGTCTCACCTTTAGACCAACAGGAATTGTTTCCCCTTAACTTGAGCCAATAACTGATTGCTGCTTCTCCATTATGGCCTTTAGCAATGATAACTAATTCTTAATTAAATCTTTTCATTCTCCACTATTTCTCAGCGTGAAGGTGTTTGTCTCAGGAGGTGTCTCAGGGAAAGGGAACAAGAAACTGATGAGGGGCTGGGAATGGGTTGGTGTCCCTGGGGCCAGGTGTAAGGCTTGATCCTGTCCAGTCCTACTACATCAGCCATGTGTGAGGGCTGGAGTGTGTGTGAAGCCTTTGGACTCACCCTGTGCTTGAAAGACAAGTGTCATTGCTGCTTCTTCCCATGCAGAAACAAAAGCAAAGCCCTGGGTCAGTGCTCTCCTAGGAGTATCTCCCAAAGTGGGATAGTGCTAGTAGCAGGAGCAACTTAAGATGGTATAAAAAGAGCAAAAATAATTACTTTTTGTTTTTGTGCTTTCAGATGTTTTATTTCTTTTTAAGAAACTGAGTGCAAGTGTCCAAATACGATGCTCAGATCTTGCCAGTGGATAAATTGCCTGAGGTGTGGGCATGTTTTTCTAGGGAAAAAAGTAATTTTGTACTGACCTTCAGGCTCTCTGACTCTTTCCATAATCAACACACACCTTCTTTTGGGAGCTAGCTGGGAATTCCCTTCCTTCTGCTACACTGGCAATGACAGATCAAGCACAGCTGAATTGCTTTGATCGCTGTGATGAATAAAACTAGAATTTACCCCACAGCCTTGACTCTTGCCTAATTCCAACCTCTTGTATTGAACTTTTTTTTTTCTTTTTTTCTTTCTTTTTTTTTTCACCAAAATAACTGGAAGCAGTGGGCCTCTAGGATTCTCGCATTAGAGTAAGGCTGGAGCCTTCAACACCATTAATTCAGGAGTACTGCTATTCTCACATGCCCATGAGTGTTTGAGCAGAGTTTTGACAGAAAGCTGACAGGAACCAGGCTCTCCTCAGCGATGCCAAGCAACAGGACAAGAGGCAGCAGGCAGAAACTGATGCACAGGAAGTTTCACCTGAATGTGAGGAAAACCTTAACTGTGAGGAAAACCTTAACTGTGCAGGTGACCGTGCACTGGAACAGGTTTAGAGGAGGTGTGGAATCACCCTCACTGGAGATATTCCAGAACCATTTGGATGCAATCCTGTGCTCTGGGATGAATAACCCTCCTTGAGAAAGGAGGCTGGAGCAGATGAGTGGCTGTGGTGCCTTCCAGCCTGCCCCGTTCTGTGACTCTGTGAAAAGGGTTTGCATGGCACAGCCCCTGCGTGTCCCCTTGAATACAGAGATGGTAATCACCAAAAAAAGTGTGGTTCTTGATAAATTCCCTCGTTCTAACCCCCAGGCAATCTGTCAGTAGGCACAATTTAAGTTAAACCAAGCATTGAAACCACGCATGTATATGTACTTTGAAATAAACAGGAGAGGAAAGGGAGAAATCAGTTAGAAATAGGCTTTCGTTTTGGTCAAATATTTAACTCTGGCTCAGTAAAATAGGAATATTGGCTTGCTGTTATTTGACTTTATTAATGAGTTGGATATCTTTAGTTCAATACAGCATTCTTGATGGCATTGAGAAATTCTATGTGGAAGCCACTGATTTACATTCACTGCTGTGTTCGAATGAGCTGAGCTGGTGGAAATGCCCACACTATAGGCTGATTAACCTTTCCAAGGTGTGTGCAGATTTAGGGCCTCACTCAGAAGGTGCTGGTTTAAACCAGCTGCTTTTGGGATGTCACCTGGCTTCAGGTCAGGCAGGACCAGGGAAAGTCGTGGGAGGACCTCCAGTGATGGTGATGAAGCAGAGCATTTCTGTGCCTGCTGTTGTTCAGCGGGGCTGGGGAGATGGAGTGTTGTGATAAGACACGAAATGATGCTCAGCGGGGCTGGGGAGCTGGAGAGCACTGGCTAGCACAGCCCTGGAGATGGTCCCCAAAGCCTCTCTCAAAGCCACCTCCTCAACAGCTGGGGCCACAGAAGGACAGGACTGTACCCAGATGCCCTCTCGTTCTCGGTGAGGCTCTGGCAGAAGCCCTGGCTGACCCCACCCTGACCCTGAAATCCGGGGGCTGTGAGTGTGCATGGGGCTTGCTGTGTGTGCCAGCACTGGACTGGCAAAGGTGGACAAGGGAGGTCAGCCCGGGCAGGCAGGCTGGCCCCTGCTCCTCTCCCAGCCACATCTGAAAGGCTTCTGCAGAGACCTTGTGGCTGAGGCTTCAATGCCCTCTCCTTGCCAAAAAATATTAGAAAGGCATGGTAAGAAATTACAGGTGTCAATAAACTATGTGGCAATTACTGCAGTGGATTTCTGGCTTTCCTAATTTCTTTAATCAAGTTGCACCAAGCAAGCAAGCTGGCAGGCAGCTTTCCCTGCAGTGTCAGTGCATAGCTGAGCGAATTGGACCAAGGTGCCACATGTTAATCATTATGGGCTTTTGTCTGCACAACATCAGTCTTGCACAGATCTTATGAAATCATACCTTTCCCATTAAGTGCAGTTTGAATTGAAAAGGAATTCAGATTGACTTGGCATGAGCCTTTGTGCAGGGTAAGGTAACCTGGGAGAGATGAACCTGCTGTAGGTAATGAAAAAAAAAAATTGACCTGACTTCTCTTCTGTGGTGCATTGAAAAGTCTCTGCCTAAGGAGTGTGGGTTGATGGAGAAGTCTGAGGTGGGAAGAATATTAAAAAAGATGTCAACATGCCAATAAATGTGTGTGCCAGAAATAAATGCATTATATGTTAGTCCATCAGAACAAGCTAAAGAAAGGTGTTATTTTAGGGAGAGAGACAGTCTGGTAGCTCACATCATTAAGAAAAAAAAAAACCTATCAAAGCAAAAATGTGCTCAAATTTCCAACTGTCATCTCACCTTCAGAGTTCATTCCCTCAAGCAGTCAAGATATTTGATGAATAAGATCCAGAGAGGATCTCAAAGCTACAGAGACTCTGGGGTGTGCATTTTGGTTTAACTGTCCATTGCTTTCCCTCTATAGGTTACCTGAAGCTTGGGATCAGAAGTGACCTTTGAGGATTTGCCTCAAAACATTTCCCCAGACCAAAAAGAAGACTAGCAAAATCCTAAAGCAAAATGAAAAGAAAGTGGATCAAGGTCACAGATTTCATTCTCCAGCTTGAGCATGTGATAGATCCAGACTAATGACAAGCAGATGGAAACTTAGGCACTGGTCTAAGTTGGCTGCTTTTTGCAATAGCAGTAGGGCTTAGTCTGTAGTGCAGCATGTTTCTGGTGGAGGCAAGCTGGCTGGGGAGAGAAAATCATTACACCTCCTCATGGAAGGCTGAGCCAAGAAAACTTTTGTTTTAGGTAGTGTTTTGTTAGCTTAGCAACGTTGTTGGTAGAGATGATGCAGCTCTGCTGGCAAGAAAACCATCAACTGGTCCATGCAAAGGCCTGGTGTGATGTCTCCAGTGGCATGGCCTTACCAGGAGGGGATTTATCATGCCAGTCTCTTCCTTGGTGGTCTGCATGGGGACCCTGAGGCTGGGAGTCAGCCTGAGCAGCTGGAGGCAGGAGGAGGGAAAACCCACAGTGTCCTTGTCCCTCGGCTCTGACCATGGACCAACACAGGCAGTGGGGCAAGAGATGGGGTCTTTTGTCTGGTTTGTCATAGATAAAGCCCTCAGCAAGGATAAGCCCTAATGCTTTTTGGCATGTGAATAATATCCCTGGAAAGCTCTCTAGAAGGGACCCATCAAGGGAAGGGGACAACAATCAGCAGCTCATGGTCAGTGTTGTATTGTGTAGCCTCCACTCAAAGTTCAAGTTCTCAATGTGCCAATAAGGGCCTTTGACATTCATTTGTCACACAGGAAAGAAAAAAAAAAAGAAAAAAAAAAAAGAGAAAAATATTTTTTAAAAGCCCATGTGGAGATATCTCCTGTCCTGAGAAATAAAAACCTCCCTGTCCTGTGGCAGTGCCCCAGGCTGGCAGCAAGCTCACATTACTTAATTATGATATGTTGCATACACCAAATAGCAGGGGACAAACCCCCTCCTTTATTCTCACAGTCTGGCCTGGCTGTGTCTGCCTTGCAGCTGTTCAGAGCACGTATATCAACATGTCTCAGCATCCCAGCACAGGCAGAGGTGCTGGAGGTGCAGCCCTGGAGAGAGAAGCTGCAATGGGGAGGACCTAATTTTACCCTTAACAGTGCAAAAATTGTCTTCTTCCTTTCACAGGCTGATTTCCTTCTCTTTAAATCCAAGTTTGGTTATAGTTCTCTGTAAGGTGTTTCCCCTACAAGCACCAGCTGCCCTTTTTTCTCCACTCCAGCTCTTCCCTGTAGCCATCCTGCAGCAGTGCAGGCAGGACCAGCTGCTGTATTGCCAGCAGCAGGACTCTCTGGACATTGAGGGGAAAAATGCTGGGAAACTTCAACACCTCTGAGAAATCTGGTCTTGTGCATCCCAGGGACACAATCCTGTTCTCCTGCATTTATTTTTCCCAATGAAAGGCTCAGTTATACCTCCCATCTCTGTCCTGTGCTGAGGACAGAGCAGAAAATCTCCAAATACAAAATAATATTTAAAAATACAATTATTTTTATAAAATACAGAGTATTTGGGAGAGAAAAAGAAGTGTCTTGTACAGACTGCAGTCACCCAGTGCTTCAGGGAAGAGCCCAGGAATGTGCCTCCCAAGGCTGTGGTACCCAGAGTCGTGGTTTTGCAGGCAGACCCAGGGAAGTTGCAGGTCTGGAGCACCTGGATAAAAACCCAACTGGGGAGCCCAGAAATGAGAGTTTGCCAGTGTTCCTCCTGGCTTTGATTAAGCTTATTGTCATTTTGGTCAACTCCCACTCCCCTTCCCTCCCTCTCTCTGTCTTTTTGCCCTGAAAGTCTGTTTAGCAGATTGTTCCCAGGTCTCAAAGATCAAATTTTAATTAAAGTCATTCAGTGGTTTTGAATGACTAATGACCTCTTATCAGGTATTGTGCTACAAATAACAGGAGAATGACCTTCCCTCCCACTCTTCATTAATACATTTATTTTTTTATACTGCCTGCCCTGCCAAGACTCTTCTTGTCTCAAAATAAGATGAGAATTGAAAACCTCCTTGAAATACATTTCAGTTCAGTGCAAAGGGCACAAAGAGGCTGTAGATGAAAATGCACCTTTACAGGCTATCTTAAAAAATCTGCCTATGGAGGGATAGAGCTTATAACCCACTTTTCTGTAAAGAAAATGCAAGTCCTGTTGGATTTTTAACATTGAGTCTCATGGGAATTTCTGTCCATCATTGGTGACAAGTGTCAGGTGCTGCCCAGGTAAGTGGGGCTCAGGTTTGTGTACCCCTCAGTCCTCCATGGATAATAATAAGGCAATAGGAGAAAAACATTTCTACTAGAGCTTCAGAAAGGACAAGGATTTAGGATTAAAACAAATCAGTAAAAATTCCCTTTTGTTTATATTCCTAGTTTTCTCCCTGTTCAGCTGTTTTGATAGAGGAGAGAGCCTCTGTGATCACTGTCCTGAGGCCCTGAGCCCCATGTGAGGAAGAAAAAGAGCTGTGGCCTTTGCTAAAGTGTTGGGATCTGTCAGAAAAATGATACTGAGAAGTAAGAAGAAGAAGAAAAATCCAGAAAACACAGTTTCTTTTCCCAGTGTCAGTTCTCTTTTTGAGGTGTGGGGTGGGCGTGCTGCCTCCGGGTCAGCGGCTCTGAGCTGCTTGGCAGCACTTTGCTGGTGGGAGCAGTTAAACCTTGTATTCCTTCTGGGCTCCTTGGCTCCTTCTCATCCAGCAGTGCTGGAGATGAAAGTTTTCTGAAGTTTTGGTGAGAATCTGAGCTGGGAGCACAGGACACCTCTGCCAGGCTCCCAGAGCAGCAGCTGCTCTGCACTGATGTTTCCCTGGGGAAGTCCATCACACAGGTTTCCAAATCTGCAGGCACATGAAGACCCCCCCTACTAGAAATTTACAGTGTTATGATGATAAGAAATTAAAATAAACTAGTAGGATTACTGAACATTTTTTTGTTTTTGTCTTTTTGAAGCTGTCTCATAAACAAAAACCAAAACCAAAACCAGGTGAGTTCATTGCATGGCTCCTCCCCTACAAATGACTCTCTCTAAACACCAGTGACAGCTTTTGACCATAGGTGGCAACTTGGATTTGTTTTCAGATATTTGCTTTGATGCAAAGTCTTCAGACTGGCTGTTTTGCATCCTTTTTGTCAAACTCAGACATAGGCACATGTTAAAACCAGATGTTTTCCGAAGAGCAGTCTCTAACTGTGGCTTAGCTCTGTCCCACTCGGTCTGAGCTGCAGGAGAGCTGAACTTGCTCTTGTTTTTCACCAGCTTTTTACCTCTTTCTCTGTGAAATGCTCAGCCTGCTTGTGTACACACAGCAGCTATGCTGCAATTCTCTCTGGGTTTGTGGCTTTTTCCTGATGCTCCTCCAGCCCAGGGTGGGACACCTCAACACAGAGGATGGAAACACTAATCCAGGGGCTTGGATTTTCCCTGCTTGAAGCCACAAAGACAAGGTGGGCCTGGACACATTTGACACAGGGGTATGGTGGACATTTTAGTGAAAATGACAATTTTTTGAGCAGTGTTTTTGCTGCAGGGGTGGTGCTTACACAGCAAGGAAGCTCAGCAAACCCACCATGAGCCCTCTGGTTTCTTGGTCAGCCCAGCTGCAAGGAAGTTCCACCAATTCCTGTTCTGCTTTGTGCCAGTGGGCTGTGCTGACACATTTCCATTATTGATTCTCTGTACCTTTGACAGTGAAACATCCACCTGGCAGCTCTAAGCAAGGGAGCAATAACTGAGCTTCTATAATAATGATAAGATCACTGCAGTGGCCACTACACAGGCAGGTTTATTCTGCCCTCAGCATCTGATCAAGCCAGAGGCAAAGTCCTACCTCTCCCAGCAGGTTTCCTCAGAGGTTTGCTCACAGTGGGATAGCCCCAGTGCTGGTGGAAAACAAACTCTTTGGGTCTGCACAAGCCCCAGGTCCCTGGGAGTGGAGAGCTGCAGCACTGTGGCCACTCAAGGCAATACCTGGCCTTGGGAAGGACAAGACCTCCCAGGCATGGGAATCCTTTCAGGTAGGGATGGGAATCCTTTCAGCTAGGCCTGCCAGTACCTAGCAGGATTGAGGGTGTCCTTTCTTTAGATGAGCTCATGGGATCCCCTCCTGAGCAGAAATTTCAGCTGAAAAAGCACCTTTGATTTTTCTGATGTATATGAATTGCCTGGGATAGCTTTACAGCAGCATAGCTCCTGCCAATGGCATTAATTCCATCCATGACTGTAGGGTTTCATACCACACAAGTGAGAGAAAGAATAGAGAGATAAAGAATAAACTGCAGCACACAATGCTTCATCTGGGGATGGACAGCACCAGAGATAAAGCAGCCACAGATGAGAACCTTCCTCTCCTCAGCTATGGGGAGTTAAAATTGCATGTAGAGCTGAATTTCTCCCTTGCTGTAACTTTTCTGTTATGTCCAAAAAATAAAACCCCAAAAACTATGGAGACTTCGTTCCTGTGAAAATATCCATGACCTTTCCTTATTCATCCAATTCACTTTTGTTGCTGTGGCCAAGCTGTAACTCTCTTCGCTTCCTCTAAGCAGAGCACTGCCTTCTTCTTCTGTCAAATATCAGCTGCCAGCTCTTCATTTGGGTTAAAAAAGGCCAGGGACAGTAGTAAATTATTGCAGAGTTCCTCCACTTTCTTTTCCTGCAGGCTTTAGCCTGTGGATCTGTGGACCATGTCCTAGAGTCCCTGAAAGACAACTAAACAAAGATAGTGAGTGGTCAGAAGGTTGAAACACCCACCTCTCACCAGGAGCTGTGGGAAGAAAACCTATTTATGAGCCCTATTCAGTCCAATTCATCCCCTCCTTTGGGAGCAGGATGTGAGTGAACACACTGACTTAAATGGTCTAAAGCCCTGCTTAGCCCACTGCCCTGCTTGAGGACTGCCAAAAAAGTGAATACCTAGCAAAGAGCAGAAAAAAGAGATGTAAGAGCATATTTATGATGTTCCCCAGCCCCTTTTCTGAGCGTAAAGTCATTCTCAGGGATTCCCTGAAATGGCTGGCTGTTACTTCCAGGTATTGTCTATTTCTTGATATATTTCTTCTTTTTTCAATGGACTCATGCTGGCATTTGCCATCTACTTTCTCTGACCAAGCAGTCCCAGCTAATTTCCCCTGCTAGTGCTGCTGTCCCCATGACTCAGGGGTGCCCAGATGCTCCATGAAGCTGATTTGAGGGGCTGTTTTCACTGTTCCTGACCTTGCTTTAATACTGAAATTAAATCATTTGGTTAAGCAGAGCTGTGGGGTCATGCTTACCCACACATCTTTTCTGAGGTGTCCAAGGTTGCTGCTGAACTGAGGCTTTAGGAAAGGCCATGCCCCACGTTGTGCAAAGTCCCTGCAAGCCTCAGTAAGACAGGATCAAGACTTTGGGCTTTCCCCCACCCACTCCTAGTCCAGCAAGAGGCAGCTCTGTACAGAGATAAAACCCTTCAGACAAAACCTGAGACTGCTCCTGCAGGCAGAGGGACAAGGAGCTGGGATGTTCAGAGCAGAGGGGCTCCTGGGAATCAAAAAGGGAAAGGGCAATGTAGGAACTAACAGAAGTCAATGAAGAGGTTGAGAACCTCTAATGGTGTTAGAAAAGCTTCAAGAACCACATCTGGATGGGTGATGACTGGGGAAAACTCTCCCCAGACACAGAGAATCTCTGCCAAGCTTCATCCCTGGGGTTATGAAAGCAAGACCTGCAGGAGGGAAATGTTGAAAGCACAAAGGCAAAAAGTATTGGTCTGGGAGGGTCTGAAGATTATTCCTGATGTTTATGCTATTAGCTCTTAAAACTCAGAGACTTCCAGCCCTCCATGGATAACCTGTCCTAATGTGCAATTACCTTCACAGTCAGAAAATATATATTTTTGTCCCAAATTCCTACTAAGAAGCTCTGTTGCTAAATGTTCAGCTCATTCCTTTTTGTCCTCCCCTGGGTAGCTATGGAGAGCAACTGAGTGCTGCCCTCTTCAGCATAACCTCTTGCATATTTGAAGACTATAATCAAGATCCCAGTCCTCTTTTCTAGTCAGTCAAATACCTTGTTAACTCCAAGAAGAATCACAGCTATTGTTTGCCCATATTCATTATGCCAGATCCCCATGCCCAGCTGGTGGGAAGGATCCCTCTCACCCAGCCTGGAGTCTTCAGGAGCCTGTGGGATGCAGGCAGAGCAGGATGGCAGGTGCTGTCAGCAGAACTCCCAGGCACAGCCCTGAGCCTTCCACACTTTTGCTGGCACCCCTGGCAGTGGGAATTTTGAGCAGGAAGAGGTGGTCAATGTGCAGGAGGGAAATGCCTCTGTGCTGCCGACTGACTGCACTCTGCCCTGCAAGGCTGGGCTCTGAAACTTGTCTTTTAAAGTTTTTCAGGAGCCATCATCCACTGCTATCATCCGTTGTCTCACTGTGGCATCTGCCTCTGGAAAACAAGTGATACCTGAGTGGGAGCACAGAGCACTGAGTTTTCCAGCCCAGCTGAGTCTCTAGGGAAAGAGGCTCCCTTAATTACTTGAAATCCATCACCGTTCTCTGGCGGTGGTGTCACCTTGCTCTTGCATGAAAAATAAAACGAGGCACATCAGATTTCCCCTCTCTCCACAGCACTGCTGTGTCTTGCAGCTCACCCCAGCCTCAGGAGCAGCCTTGGTTGCTGGCTTTCCAGATAAAAAAGACTCTGGGGATCCCAAAACCAAACCACAATTGCACCAAAGTTTTCTAAAACATTTCATTCCGGATTATGTAGGAGATACAATGGGAGGTAACTTGCTGGGACGTGAAGCAAACTCTGCAAGGCTACGTATGCCTTGCTTAGTATACCTTACCTTGCCTAATATTGGCTTTTGGCTGTTAGAAACTTCGTCTCAGACAGAGATGGATGTGATTAGCCGGGCCGGGAGCCGCTGCCATTCAGCATTGCAGCATCCCCACCTTGTGGTGCGCGCCGGAGCCTCTCCGCGGGCTGCGGGGACACCGGCAGCACCGAGATTGCATTCACTGCAAGGGATACACAAGCGTGTGCTCTGCCTCTTCTTCTAGGCAGGCGCCAGAAGGTATGGTAAATTCCTGAATAGATGGGGAAAGATTTCTTCAAGGCTTTTTTTTTTTTTTTTTCTCTGGGGATCCCAAAACCAAACCACAATTGCACCAAAGTTTTCTAAAACATTTCATTCCGGATTATGTAGGAGATACAATGGGAGGTAACTTGCTGGGACGTGAAGCAAACTCTGCAAGGCTACGTATGCCTTGCTTAGTATACCTTACCTTGCCTAATATTGGCTTTTGGCTGTTAGAAACTTCGTCTCAGACAGAGATGGATGTGATTAGCCGGGCCGGGAGCCGCTGCCATTCAGCATTGCAGCATCCCCACCTTGTGGTGCGCGCCGGAGCCTCTCCGCGGGCTGCGGGGACACCGGCAGCACCGAGATTGCATTCACTGCAAGGGATACACAAGCGTGTGCTCTGCCTCTTCTTCTAGGCAGGCGCCAGAAGGTATGGTAAATTCCTGAATAGATGGGGAAAGATTTCTTCAAGGCTTTTTTTTTTTTTTTTGGTGTATGTGTGTGTGTGTGTGTGATGTCGCTTAAATCTTTCCTTCTGGAAAGATGAAACCTTTGGTTCAGATACCTAAATATCTACCATGAAAATTCAAAATATCCCTGTAGATTTCACAGAGGTGTTACACAGCTAGCCATTACCTTCTCCTTGGCTGCTTATGCAAGAAAGGGTCTCAGAGGTGATGTGGGCTTTACTGAGAGCGTATTTTGCAAGAAAAAGAAATGTAGCTATTTGTGAATCCTCAGTTAGTGCTGTGAGTAGATACTAGTCTCCAGAAAAAAAAAAAAAAAAAAGATATTTCTACATCATAGTGATTACCAATTGGCTCTGTGAAATAATCCATCATCTGTAGTAAGGTGAAAGTGTTCCTGGAGAGGTGGTGGATGTCCCGTGCTTGGAAACATTCAAGGTCAAGTTGGATTGGGCTCTGAGCAACCTGATCTACTTGAAGATGTCCCTGCTCATGCAGGAGTGTTGGATTAGATGACCTTTAAAAGGTCCTTCCTAACTCAAATGGTTATGTGGTTCTATGATCTCCTTTTTTGGGTAACAACTCAGACTAAACTCGACTTTTTTTGCCAAAGACTCAGATATTTTTCAGTCTCGAAGAACATCTGCACAAGGATAACTTGAACCCGACCTCTTCATTCCCAGGTCCAATGCTGTCACCACCCCAGCATTTGCCTCATGACCAGTGGGACAGAAAATGCTCAGCACCTCCTGGCAGAGGGGGGAAATGGGCAAGGCGGAAACACGGATGGGATTGCAGCATCCTCCTGCCCTGTACCATGGTGAAGCAACTTCATTAAGTCCTTTTTTCTTTGAGAAAAGGTGAGACAATATTGTATCTTGTAGAAAAAAAAAGTATTTCTGCACACACGGTCTATAACAGATGCAGGCAGATGCCTGGTACCCCCAAGACTGCATTTTCTACAGTGCTCTGCAGCGCTCTCCAAACAAGAAGAAAAATTTATAAAAGTAAAAACATACGGGTGACTTTGACTAGCTCAGAGTCTCTTTTCTCCTGCGCTTCTTCCTCGTGTGCCAGGGAGAGAAGACTATTCACATCTGCTGAACGGAGGAGCTGATGGCTGGAAGGAGCAGGAGGCGACCTCCTCCCTTCCAGCTCCCTTCTGTGGCAAAGAGATGATGATCTGCAGGGTCCCTCTTAAAAAGCTTTTCTTCAGGCTTGCTAACTTTGCAACCTGCTGATGAGTTAATGTGAAACAGAGCCCTGGAAAATGCCGGGAGCGAGACCAGCAAAGCATCCCGGGGGTGTGGGGTGGATAAATCACGGGCACGCCGGCCGGCCGGGCACTTGCGGGGCTGCGGAGCCATAAAGGCTGAGCTCGCTCCATCCGCCCCAGCCGCTCGCCGGGCTGCTCCCGAGCTGCTTGACAGAGCTCTGCCTTGCAAGCCCGCTCTTCAAAGCATTCCTGTCTTTACTGTCGAACGCACCAAATGTCTCCCACAGCTGTTTAGTTGGTTTGTGAGCCTTGTTAAGTGCCGGGTTTATCATAGCTTTCCCAAGGAATGCGCGCTCCCAACAAGTAGCTGAAAGATATTATCTGGTTCAGCCAGCTGAGGAGCTCAGGCTCCTTGGAGACTAGCTGAGAGTGTCCAACTAATTTCTTTATTGGACAGTTGATGTGTTTAATTGAACTTGAGTGTTCTTTGGTCTATATTCTGCTGAGAAGAGAGTTTCGGGAGAGGATCTCAGCATCATCACCCTCATAATGGTGGAAAAGCAACAAGTATTGCTTGGGAAAATATTAAGGTAGTCATAGCTTTTCAAACATGAAGCCTTTAATCAGTGTGTTTATACTTATACTACCATAAAGAAATAGCCACCACCTGAGTCTTGTTCACCTGCAGCTGGCAGAGCCTCTGCCCAGACTGACCTGCACCTTGCATCCTCCCCATAGTACAAGCCAGAAAAACATTCATTCAGTGGCCAAGGCTGCATCCATATCAGGATTGGTTTTCCCACCAGAGCAGCATCCAGCCATTCTCACCCTTGCAGGTCAAGGCAAATGGTCTGCAGCCCACTCTGGGATTTGTAGCCTAACACGCTTCCCTGTGGATTAAGCCTTGCCCAAGCTACTGGATATTAAAAGTTCCCTCAACAGCATTAAGCAACTCTAAGCTTTCTTTGAAGTTCACTTTAAACATCTCTCAAAGCCATAATGGGTAACGTGAAGGTGAGATATATAATGGTCACAATAACCTTATAAAGCACACAGAGAGACTGCCAAAGTACTCGAGTTCTGTGGAGCACCAAGCTGCTGAGTAAATGGGCTTAAGGGCCTGCCTCTCTCATTTGCTTGCTCAGCTGATTGATGCCACCATAAGCTCCCCATCTGCAAGCTCTCTGGGCTCTTCATGAGCTGGTTCTGTCCGTGACGTACAGTTAATATTATTAATTATTGTCTCTCTCCTCTCCGTGGAGAGCAGTGTTCTCTGAGTGACGGCAGAGGAGAGCCCTTCCCTCACTGGCAGCACACTGGGCAGAAGCAGAGTAAAGCAGGCAAGAGAACTATTAGGGAGAAACATGCCAAAATGGGCAACTGATAGGAAGAGGCTTGCAGAAAAGTGCTGTGTGTCCTTGGATGGAGGATACAGGACAGAAAGTAAACAGTGATTTAAAATCCTGCACTGGAGGATGATAAAATTACAGTATGTGATGAAGATGTGGGAAAGTACCAGCTATAAACTAGGAAATCCTACAAAACAGATCATGAGACAATAAACAAGTCTGCTTTGAAAGTGATGATGCAAAGTTCAGATTGTATAGCACACTGCCATTTGCAGTGCTGCCTTCATGTTTCATGAAATTCAGAGACATAGACATAGACTTGTATAAACTACATGAACTGAAGTGGACTGAAGATAGCCTGAAGAACTGATTGGCAATCCAAACTAAGACCACACTGAACTCCAGCTGAAAGGAGAGAGTGTGGGAGTTCAAGGAGCAGGGGCACACACTTGATTTTCAGCAAAATTAAAAAAAACAGCTTTAAACATGTAGGTATTGCAAAATATATTCTCTGATCCTGCTTTTTCTCCTTTCTCCTTGATGTGAGTGTTGGTGAATGGCAAACAGCCAACAGTTCAGGGAAGATGCTGTTTTGGTGTCAGTGTAGGGCTGGGCATGGCCCCCAGCCTGACCCTGTGCCCAGCCCTGCCAGCCCAGAGGGACATCTTCCTGAAAGAGTGGTTCTGGAGCTGGAGGCATCATGGTTTGCACTGGGGTGGCATCATAGGCATCAAAAGTTTCTTGTGGGGCTGAAATTAATCTTTAAGTCACAGCATGAACTACCTTAATGAAAGAGGGTTGTTGCTAGGATTTTTTTTTAATGAATGGATCAAAATAAAAGGAATTGAATTTGTTTTGATAACTATTGCACTTTTCACATCATCCTAAAGTTTGCTAGAGTTACAGAAATATTTAGCCACCTTTTCAGTGGCTAAATGTTCTAGCAAACAATTCTATTGGCATTAAAAGGGAACTACATTCACTGAATCCATTCTGCTGGTCATGTCCCACACAGATCCTGTCTCTGAAACCCACGGACCAAACTCTTCCTTGGCATAAGAATTACAGAAAGAATCACTTTGATTTGATGAGTCAAAAGTTTACCCAGCATCAGACCGGGCTGACAGTTTCATTTCAGCAAACCAAGATTATTTTGGATATCTATTAAAATGGACGGACTGGTATTCCTGCTCCCATGTATATACACACATACCAGACAATAATCTCCTAACAACCCACAGATGAATTCTTTAGCTTATGAATCTGCCAGAAAACACATAATATTCCCCATCAAGGAATGTTGCTTGGCACATCTTTAATATATCACTTACACAGCCCTCAATCAACCTAAATGATTCATCTAGCAGCATGTCTTAGGCGATGCTTCCCGTGATTGAATGGTTTATCCTCACTGAAAAAGCACACACCATTCAGGCCCACGTACCAGCTATAAAAGTTATTAATAACCAGGAATTACATAGATAAGAGTCATGAGGCTGGCTTTAGCCTGGGTGACAGCAGCTGGCCCACTTGGAGCTCCATCAGTTAAAAATCAGCCAGAATTTGCACCCGTGGGAAGAGATCAGAGGCTTGGACTCTCAACACCAACCCATGCATCATATTTTATGTTGTGCTTTACAGTTTATCAGCCTTCAGATTAAGATTTATTAGTGTTGCCTTGCTGTTCAGTAGTTGTAACTCATGACATGCTTGGTGCTTGGCAGTGTCTGTGACAGAGGGGCTGGTTCTCGCTGTGGGCATTGCACCAAACTCCAAACCCATGCAGGAAAACCACCTCAAGCAGCAAAGCAGGGACAGCAGCTCTCTCTCTCTGTCCTCTTCATGGGGTTCCTTACATGTGTGAGAGGCCAGGAGACATTATCACATCTGGTGTGGACCTGCTCACAGCCGTGGGTGAAGGGATCTGTATCCTGGCCTCTGGTGGGTGTGCGAGGCTGATATGGGCTGGGCCACCTCTTGGATAGAGACACTGATGATTAGCTCAAGGACAGAGCACAGCAAGCTGTCTGAGTCAGCACAGCCAACACATTGTCCTGGGCACTTGGGAAGTCATTTTTCATCTGTGGTATCTTCTCTCCTCCAGGGCTGGATGAATTACACAAGGTTGCTTGGACACCAGACAGGCGAAGTGGGGTTAGAGCACCATGTGATCTCAGCTACAGTTCCCAGCCCAGTGTCCTGATGTTGAGCACAGACGTGGTAACTTGGCTCCTTTCCTGCTTGAAAACATTTGTTTGGATGTTCTGAGACTTTCTCAACATTGTGGCCCCCTGCCATAGGGTGTTACATGGCTTTAGATAAGAAATCTCCATAAAACTGTAAGCAATGTGTCTTCTGCAGTAAATCTTTCTTCTTAGTCAAGAGTGAAGCAGTCACATTACGTTTCCTTATTTTGCAGTCCACCTGTTGCAAGGAAAGTGCCAAGAAAATTATACACCAGTGGGAAAGTATAGATTGCATAGATGGCTTGGACCCAACAAGAGTCAGTGTGACTATGGGATACACATTTAAAATCACCCTCCTCTCTGAAGCTTTCTTTGTGCAATAGGAAGGGAATCCCTGGCTGGATGGAGACAAGCAATCTGCTGGCTCAGACACCATAGCTGTAGCTGCCATCTCCCACGGAAAGGGGGAAGATTAACTGGGTGTTGGGCAGACAGATCCTGTGTAGCGTGGCACCACAACAACCCTTGTGTGCCTGAGGTGTGAGGAACAGCCTTCATCTCCTTGCCTGAACCTGGCTGCTCCCTCCTGTGCTCTGTGGCCATGAGTGAGGAGTTGGCTGGCAGCACTGCATGTGCTCAGGGGCACGGGCTGCCCATGCTTGCTGCAACAAGCCACTCTGGTAGACAAAATGATGGGCTTGTTGTCTAAACAAGTGGTTTACAAGAAGAGATCTGCTGACACTGGGTGGTTTAAATGACCTTTTTTTTTTTTAATCTTATCAATAATTTCTGCTAATTGATTACTTTTGAAAATATTTTAAAAGCCAACAGTCCTTGCTCACTGCAGTCTGGGAGGACTGTGCCTTCACATCACAGTCTGTTCAACCAGCATGTGGATGGATGGAACCTACGCAGTCATGGGATTCAATCCTCATATTTGTTTCCTATCATCCCTTTCCCAAAAAAGATCATCTTTCACACCCCAGTGGGGTTCATCTCTCCTACTTCAGCTGAGAAACTGCTCCTGGAAATCTTTGCTGCAAGGGCTGGAGAGGGCCCTCCTGCCTGGAGTACACAGGAACTCAAACCATCCTCCAGCCACATGCCAACACTGTCCTTCCCCTGCTTTTGTTTTATATTTCTCTTTGTAATATTGTCATTACATTTAAAAAAATGAAAAAAAAAAAACAAACAAAAAACCAAAAAACCAAAAACACCTAAACCCAGCAGCCAAACAACCCTGGGCTTCATTAGCTGCTGAGGTAGCAGTTCTGGGTGCTGCCCTGGGGGCAAACACTGATCTCCTGTGGAAACACCAGGCTGAGAGGGCTCTCACACCAGTGACACCTCTGCAGAGATCTTCTTTCCTGCAACTCTGGTGCTTACACCCATAACCTAACCTGAGCTCTGTGTGAGAGGCAGTCACACAATGGTGAAAATACACATCGAGGGCTAAAAAAACCCCAAACAAACCTCACTCAGGGTGCAAATAGCAAGCAGCCTGGGAAGCAGCTTTCAGCTGTCCAACCCTGCAGGAAGAGCAGCGTGCTGGGATGTGGAGCAGCTCAGCTGTGATAGCTGGTGAGAGCCACAAGATGTCTCTGGAAACCAGCATTTGGACAAAAAAAAAAAAAAAAGCATTAATAACCCCAGAAAAGGGGCCGGGCTGTTTCCATCTGCAGTGAGCCCTGAGCCCTGGGATGTGTGCTGCTCTGAGCCTCTACTGGGAGGAGCAGGGCAGGGACAGCCCCATTTGCTAAAGGTCCCTCTCCACAACAGTTTACTCCAGGTGACAATTTGGCCCATGAGGCTGCACACATGGCACTTCCTTAACGCATGGATGAGAACTGTGGATCTGTAAATCACTGTTGGATCAAAACCTGTATTGACTTCTGAAGTCATGGGACAAACAGCAGAGCTGGAAACCAGATTAAAGAATTATTACAGTGCAGCAGAAAACAGGAAAAATGGGGGCAGTCCTCTCTGGGAGCCCTTCTGCCACCTGTTTCTTACACACCAGCAGTGTCTGCACAGCTTTGGATCCCTTGCAGCAGAACCTGCAGCTGATGGGGTCTCAGCACTGGCTGTCCCAGCCCAGAGCAGTGATGAAAAATCCCTTTCTCCCTTAGAGTCCTGCTTCTGCTGCAGGTCACTCCCCAGAGAGCTAAAGGAGATACTTTCAGCTTCTGAGATGTTTCCTGTAGGCAGCATTGGCCTGGGTTTATAACCTCCACACTTGCCAACTCCTGTGGGGTTTCACTACCTGCACCGTCAGCCCCAGGGATTGATGAGCACAGAAAAATCCCACTGTGGCACACCCACAGACAGACATTATGGGAATGAACTCCCTGTCTCTGACACAGGGAAAAATCCTGCTGAACGTGACTCAGAGCTCAGCAGAATGCCTGCAGGTTCTGATCCTGCATCCATGTCAGTCACTCAGGGAACTCCTCTCCCTTTCACCAGCTCCTCTTGGCTTCCTAGTAAACAGCTATAGAATTGCAGGGTGGAAAAGGCCCATATAAGTGTAAAGTTGTTATTAAGGAATAGGCAAAGCACAGTAACCAGTGACTCACAAAGTTTAATGTGAGAAAACAAAGCTATCCTTCAATGGACCACATAGAGAGACAGCAATTATTGTAAACTGGAAAATCTTTTTAACATCCAACTAAAAATGTGTGGCAAATAAAATCCATTGCCCACCAGGCTCAGTGATTATAAGTATCATTTGTTTTAGGATTTGTTTTCCTTCTTACAAATCATAAGACAGTCATTTAAACTAATAACAAGTGAGTTATAGTGATAATGGGATTTTTAATGAGCTGTTTCTGGTTGGGGGTTGCCTTTACAGAAACTCATCCACTGCATTGCAAATGCCAGTATTTAGCACTGAGGGATGTGGTGAAAAGTCCATTAGTCTAAATCTGCTTTAACTGGATGGCCAGACTTTGTTCTTGCAGTGTTTAGAAAAACTCCCCCAGGACTGTACTATCATTTTACTTGTACTGTATCACTTTACTTGAGGCACATATATTTTGGACAAAGCAGAATGAGAAAAGAAAAAAAAAAAAAGACGCAGTCAATATCTCTGGCATGATTAGATGAAGAAGAAAAAAAAAAATTAAAGATGACAAATCCTTCCCCTTCATTGTACAGAGTAGGAACTTGGAGCTGTCCTTGCTAACACACTTGTGTAGTATTTAGACAATTTGAAGCTGTTGTTGTGGAAGATCACTAAGGTTTAATGGGACATTTCTTGATGACATTTAGCTTGACTTCTGCCTAGTGGTTTGTCTGAGATGACTGCTTTTTTTGGTCACAAAGTATCAATTTCCCTCCAAAGCATGCTGTAACTCAGAAGCAGAAGACCTGCTCCTGAATTGCTACCCATGCCAAAAAAAAAAAAAAAAGAAAGAAAAAAAAAAAAAAAGCTTGCCCCAAAAGACCAAAATCCCACAGCACATTTAATTTCCTGCATTAAAAAAAGAGCTGTGGTCCTTCGTTTGAGATCTGTGTCTCCCATGATGTCTGGGCTGAGGCCTCAGGCGACTGAAGGATGTTGTGTATCCAGCTAAAAGAACCCACCCCAACCCGCAGCCACCCTTCCCACAGCCACGGCTTTGTGCAAAATGACAGAGAGGGTAAAACGGCGAACGCGAAATCTCCTGAGTGAAAAGGAATTAGTAAAACCCCATATTCATGAAATATTGAGAGCTAATTATATGTGCATCGGAAACCTCTGGGGGAAGGGAGATGGAGGCCTTTCATTAGACGGTAACTGGAACTTTTTCATCATTTGTCTAGCTCAGGAATGTAAGGCTGCTGTCTGGAGAGGGATGTGGGATTTGACTGCAGGGCTGGGTGTGCAGGTGAAGTGCCATGCTAGCGAGTGTTTCTATTGTACTCTGGCACATCTTGCAAAAGGCTCTTAGCTGTAGCAGGTCAGCAGGGCTGAGTACTCCGACATCTCCGTAATCCCACACGACCTCTTCACTCCGATGCACTGTAGGGAATCATTCCCAAATTATATTTTCATCTTCCTCTCACACAGTCCCCAAAGGGGTCCAAAGTCCCATCCCTCACTTGAAATCTGGTCACAGTTTCTCCTAGAGGGTGGAAACCACAGTCTACACCAGGCTGTCTCCAGAAAGTTAATTTCCTTGCTTTTGACTTGCTTTCTGCTTTTGCAGCCGAAACGAATGGCTGCTTATTGCCACTGCACCATCGGCCAAAATCAAGACCGAGAGCAGCAGCGGTGAAGACGAGGGCAGGTTTTTGCGGTGCAGCCAGAGGGAGGCTCGCAATGTGCCCGCTGCGTGCCCGGCACGGCGGGCAGGGGACGTGAAGTGTAAAAGCGGGGAAATTTCTCTCTCGAACTTTTGCGGCCACTTTAGCCACAAGGATGCTCGGGGAAACCCATCCCAGATCTCTGCCTTCTGCCCCGTCTCCCTGCTGCCAGACCCCCTGGCCGCGCCCTCGGCCCTTCTCCTGCAGCTGAATTTATTTTCCCCTCGTGATCTCCTGGCGATCCCCACTCAGGGCAGCATTCTCCCTCCCGGCGAGCGCCGGGACAAGCCGCCTCCCGGCAGCAGCTCCTCCACCCGCCGCTGCTCCGGGCCGTGCCCGCGGCCCCGCGGAGCCCCGCACCCGCGGAGCCCCCGCACCCGCGGAGCTGCTCGCGTTGCTCCCGCGGAGGCGGCGGCGCGCCCCGGCCCTCGGCACATAAATCAGCATTAAACCCATTCCCCCCTCTGATCCCCGGTGCCACCATCTATTACTCCCCCAGTGCGTTTTCTATCACCTTTTGTTAGAATTACACAGGCGGAAACTTAATTTACCCCGAGCTTTAAAGACAAATAAACCCCGCAGGCCAGTGGCCCAGCGATATGCCTGTTTACTCGCGCGATACGTACATTATTATGAATTGTTGTGATTTTCAAGCTGCTGGTGGCTTAAATACCTTCTCGGCTACTTTTCCTGGCTGAGAAAAAAAATAAAAAAAAAAAAAATCCACCCACTCTGCCCGAGCAAGGGCCAAGGAGCAGGAGACCATCTCACTTGCGCTGGGATTTATTTACTTTTGCTATTATTGTTATTATTATTATTATTGAAATTTGGAGCGAGCGAGGTTTTCAATTGCTGAAATAATTGCTTGGGAGAAAGGTTGCTTAATCTGTTCATACATTATTGACTCGGGCTCCAATATTTGGCTTGCTGCTTTTTATCGTAAGAAGATCACGTACGAGAGTCTTTTGCATAACAATTTTTAAAGAGGACACATCCTTATATCAAAAGTGGACGTGACTTGAATTTTGCCTGCGTTTGTCCCTAAAATGACCCAATTCCGGTTACTGCCACTGGGCAGCAGTAACATCATTTCTCCAGGCAATAGACTTATTCTGCTTTACTCTCTGCCCCTTTCCGTGTCCCCCACCCCCAAGCCAACACGTACTTTTAAAGCTGATTATTTTGTCTCGCTGCATTTTAGCACTACACACACTGTTTTCTTTCCCTGGGAACGGATGAGCAGAGAGGAGCAAGCCCAGCTTGTAGGAACCACACGGATAATTAAAGCCGAAAGTTCCCAGGCAAGGCAGAAATAGTGCCTTCAACGAAATTTTGCTGTGAGCCGCCGCAGAGAGAGCCCAGCGCCGGTGTCAACGCCTCCAACC
This sequence comes from Onychostruthus taczanowskii, assembly GCF_017590055.1. Classification (NCBI taxonomy): domain Eukaryota; kingdom Metazoa; phylum Chordata; class Aves; order Passeriformes; family Passeridae; genus Onychostruthus; species Onychostruthus taczanowskii. The sequence goes on from NW_024496526.1 coordinate 9,359,097, forward strand.
ACCTCCTCGAACATCATTTCCCCGATGAGGATCAAAAGAGCCCCCCTCTCCCCTGCTTTTTCCAATCGAAATGGTGCTGCTTCCCAGCCACACTGGTCAAGTTAGTTCCGGAACAAAGGATGACAAAAACACAAAGGATTCTCTTTCCACCCCCCCACCTCCCCTTTCTCCCCTTCTCAACTTCCCCGGTGCCTGCACACCGGCCCGGGGCAGGCCGGGACCCTCCCACCGGTGTCGCCTCCAGGGTCCGGGGCCCGTCTCGCAGCCACGGCCCGGCCCCGGGGGTGCGAAGTGACAGAAGGGGGAGCGAAATATTGTGGAGAGGGGCATGGGGCTCGGTTCCTCCTCCAGGCACTGACGGGGAGAGAGCCCTGAGCTGCCTGCCGACCGGAAGGGGAGAATTGGTGACATTCACGTCTCCCGACACCAGTGCTGTCGTTTGGACCTCGGGGTAAAAAACCTAAAGAACACCAGATCTTTGCAGGAGAGCCCCAGCTGTCCCTGCAGGCAGGCGCTTGGGGAGGGGTGTGCACCTGAGAGCCGAGGAGAGGACTCCGTGCGGGACCATTCCTCCACGCCAGGAGTTGAGCAAACTTTCCACGGCGGCGAGCCCTTTGCTCCCGGGCAGGGGACGGGCGCGGGGCTGGCAGGAGGAGCCCCTGGATGCGGCCCTCGGGCAGAAGGGGAAGCCGGGGAGTAGTGGCGGAGGGAGGTGGTGCCCGTGTGCAATCTCTGAGCTACACGCGTGTGTGCGAGGCAATATTCCCCCGCACGCCCGCTGCACACGCGTTCAGCTGCACAGATGCACCCGCAAGCCCATTGCAGGCAAATACAGAGAGGGCAGAAGGGCGGCAGACACGGCGGGGCTGCGCGGAGCTGGACGCCACAGCCCCTGCCCCTACAGCCATGGCAGGGCAGCGGGTGGGCGGCGTGGGCGCCAGTCCGGCGTGTGCCCCTTTGTCACCCAAATCTCCCGAATTCCGTGAAGGGAAAAGCTTTACTACAAAAAGAGGCAGCCCTGCACCCACTGGAGTTGGGAAAAGCCTCGGGGGTGTCGTTTCCAGCGCGGGGATCCGGCACCCCGATAGCGCAGGGAGCCCCGCTGACCCGGGCGCGGACACCCCCTCCGCCCGCAGAGCCCCGCGGAGCCGCCCCGGCCCCGGCCCCGGCCCCGGCCCCGGCCCCGCCGCCTCCCGCGGGTCGGGCGGCGAAAGTTTTCCCCTCTTTTCCCTGGGCTCCACGTCTCCCGGAGCCGAGAGAGAAGCAGGGCGAGACATAGGTGGGAAGAGCTGGAGGAAATTGAAAACATATTTTAAAATGTAAGAGGGTCCGAGCCAGCCCGACCGGGTGTGCCGGTGACTACGAGCACGGCGGGACCGGGACCGGGACCGGCCCGGCACAGCAGAGGCGGATGCGGACCCCAAACCCTCCACGGAACTTTCAGCCCCTGTTGGTAACGTCTTTAGCGAAGGGATAGGGGTATCTCTCCCGAAGTGGAGTGAAGCAGCGCTCAGAAACATCCACAGTAACTTAAACCAGATTGTCAGGGAGCAGCCGGGGCCGGAGGCAGCCGCCGGAGCTGCTCGCCGGGCGGGAGGATGCGGCTGCCCTCCCCGGATCCTCCCCGGCCGGCTAGCGAGGAACATCTCCGGGAGCTGGGACTTTTTAAGACAGCCGATCCAGGTGACTTGTGCAGCTCGCAGCGAGGTAGGGTGGGCTGCAGATGTGGGTGGGAG